>NW_015150873.1:355077-374747 GCF_000732505.1 Cyprinodon variegatus | reverse complement strand
CATCCATCCATCCATCCATCCATCCATCCATCCATCCATCCATCCATCCATCCATCCATCCATCCATCCATCCATCCATCCATCCATCCAGCCAGCCAGCCAGCCAGCCAGCCAGCCAGCCAGCCAGCCAGCCAGCCAGCCAGCCAGCCAGCCAGCTAAAAACAACAGCTGCACAGTTTAAGGGAGCCGATTATATCAGAGAAATTTGTTGTCTTTTTTGGTATATTATCACTAAAAAGTTAAACATAATTTTTGGAGGATCCTCAACAGTTTGATATGAAGAATAATTAATTCAAGAGATCCTGAACAGAGGGAAAGGTGGTTCCAATAAGCTTTTCAGTTCACCGTCTTCTTCAGGGACTGCTTCTTGCCGTTTTGCAGACAAATATGCTTTCTTAGGTTAATGCTGAAGTAATACCTTCACACATTTAAACAAGCAAGATTGTTTAATATAAATCTAAAAATTGAGATATACACTGGAATTAAGGATTTTATTAAAAACAATTAGTAATTTCAATTAATGTAAGAAGTTATGAATCACACTGAGAAACATTTCTTAGTGATTTATTTAAGCTAAGCTACAAAACCTCTATGTTTATATGTTTATTAAGTGTGTGAATATTATTCCCATGCATGTCCACTGCTAGTGTGAGTGTGAATGGTTGTTTGTCCTGTTTCTCTCTGTGTTGCCCTGCAATGGATTGGCGACCTGTCCATGGTGTACCCCACCTCTCGCCTGTAGACAGCTGGAGGTAGGCACCAGCACCCCTCCTGACCCCAGCTGGGGTAAAGCGTGATGGAAAATGGATGGATGGATGCATGTCCACTGCTGATGGATGCATATGTCAATGTTTCACAGAGCTGCACTGGGTCATGTCTGGGAGATTCTGAGTGGAATTAAGGTCCACTGCTTTGGGAATACAGTGTTATTGCTGTAGATGCACACAGAGACAGTCTTCTGGGAAGAGCAGATGGGCTTTTCATGTAGAAATAATCATGACCATCCCACAAAGTAGGGTCGATATCAGGCTGTTCTGATGTCGCTCAGTTTCTCTATTTTATTCTTAGTTGGCTTCTTATCATAGAAATAAGGACCGAAAAATATATAAACAATTTTTTTGGGGAAAAAAAAGGATTTTTCTATGTATGTTATACATGTTCCCTTATTAAGTACTGATATGAAAGCAACACCCACTGTTATAGAAGCATTATTTTAATTAATGTTAACAAACTAATTTCATAAGCACAATTTAAGAAAAATACATTACGTGCAACATTCTAATTTAAGCGTGTCCTGGGCCTTCCATGAGGCCCAGGACACGCTGGAGGGACTATGTCTCTCAGCTGGCCTGGTGTCGCCTTGGGGTCCCCCCGAGCAGCTGCAGGAAGTGTGCGTGGATCGGGAAGTCTGGGCATCTTTGCTTTAGCTGCTGCCTCCACAAACCCAGCCCCGGATAAGTGAGGAAAATGGATGGATGGATTCTAATTTAAAAAACCCCAAAAATAACGCATATAAATAAATGGCTACTGACACTTTTTGCAAGATAGGCAATTTCCAAACTTCCCATGAGCACAGCACAACTTTCCTAGGTTCTCCATATGCATCGTGGGCTCTTGCAGACTGTATCTGAGCAGACACATGAAGTATTAGGGTAATAATAGCTGAAAGATAAAAAAGAGGAAATTTTCCCAACAAAACTTAGTAGTTTTGTGATTCATTTCATGTCTTTTCAACACAAAAACTTGGAGATGTTGTGCTACTGAAAAGTTCGTTTGCACAGATTAACTCTGAAGGGAAAAAATTTATTTTTGTATTTTTATTCTTTGGTGAAAATGTATAACTTTTTAACATACTTTGTTCTGGAATATATGTGAAGCTGTTCACAAAATGCTCACTTTTTTTTGCAGAAAATTACCCTTCTTTGACAATTATGCTCCATTGTACAAAAACGAGATAAGAGTAAAATGTTCGGTATCTAATCTAACTGGGTAGAATGTGTTTCATACAGTATGTGCTTTAGCATCACAGTGTATTGTAAAACCTGAAACCTGTACTGAAACACACTGAAGTGCTAACATATGTTATTTTTGTGCTGTCAAGTGTTAAATCATTACAGATGCACAGTCAAAATTTACAAATCATCTGTGCTTTTCGAACACTGTGTTATTTTATCTTAACAGAGCTCTTAAAGTTGAATATTTGATTTAAGTGGTATTTTTTAATGCTTTATGTAATGCAGTTAAAATAGGCGCAAAGGAAATGTTAAGATAACAAGTTAAGTTTGATTAGATCACGTTGAAACTGAAACATTTATCCATAATTTACCTGTAAAAAACGTGCAGTGGGATTTTCCTTAGTCCTAGATCTGATCTTGGAGTAGATTGTTGCAGTCGATGGCAAGTCAGACATGTTGAAAATCGTTCTGAATGATGGCTTTGGTTTCTGGAAAGGATCTATGGACCTGAACACTAGTGCTGGGCAATATAGAGAAAATGTATCATCATTTAGATAATGGCCTGCGCAATAGGCATACAGCACAAACCTATATATACACAAAATAGAAGTATTTGAATAATCAAATTATGTATTCTGCCAATCAAATGCCTCTTTTTACATGAAATGCCCACCCCTTTACATAGTTTGGTGAATGGCAAACAGCTGAGATGAATCTTTATTGAAAGCTGCACTGGCTCAGAGCAAGACAAACTAGTACCTCCAAGACACATCAAACACATAGAGGAATCACAACTGATTTGCATTGTTGCCTAAACATAAAGGTCTGTCAGAGGAGTTCAAAACCGAGAATATTAGCAAAACCAAAGTAGAAAATGTTAGGTCATTTAAAGGCTCCCACATACTCAGACCATTGCACATGCTGTAAACCGAGCAAACTTTGCGCACTGTCTTCAGGGGGGTTCACTTACGAAGTCGAGTATACCAATTGTAGTTCTTGTGACATATTCCAATATTTACAAAACTTCTTATCAGTGAAACAAAGAAGGGGAAGGGATGATTGCAAGTATGGTGCGCTACTTGGGCCTTTCTTCTCCATTACGCACACCCAAAGCACACCTGAGGGTGTGCTGCATAGTGGCTCTGATGCTCTGCACATCATCCTGCCTCAGAAAAGCTGAGCTACCATCAATCTATTACATTTAAAACTGCTCATATTTAAGCCTTCTCCTTATTGAGCAGTTTATACTTTAATGCAACAGTCCAGGCATTGTTAGGGTATCAGAGTCTGGCAAGTGTGAAAACAACAAAGCGGTTTAAATAAGCAATAGAGGCTGAGAGGGTTGCATAAGTATGATAAAGAAAATAGAATGGAGATGCCTCATCGTTCCATCATGGAATTATTTATCCTATGTCACAATTCAACAGATCTACAAAAACATGCCCTATGATGCATTTGTTCTTATTTTGTCTAATGAACCATGGGTAGAAAGACACCCATATTGCCAACTTAGAGTGCCTCTGGAAAGCATTCCCAGCATTTCACAGGAAAGAGATTAATTTGATATAATCTGGAACAAGGCTGTAACTGTCATGAGTCCTACCAGTTGGTTTTGTTTTTTATGGGCTTGCTGGCTGCTTACCTCTCCCTGCTCTGCTCTATTCTGCTAATTAGAATAAGCAGATGTACCTTGTGACTCTCCCATTCACCCACATTCCTCCCAGCTGTTACTCAGTCTATTAATACTAGCCTCTTTCAGTTATTCACCACAGCAAGCCACTTCCCATCTCATAGGAGGATCTTTCCAAGTATTATTGTGCACCTCCACCCTTCCTGTGCTGACCCTGCCCTCACTGGTTTTTCACAAGTGTCAATGTGCACTTCCTGTCCTCCCGAGTTCATGTGTTCTGTTTGCCAGGATCCTCATTTGTTCATGATTTGTCACATTCTCAACCGTTTCTTCCTGTCACCAGTTTGCTCAGCCTGTATCCAGTCTGCTCAAAGCTTGTCCTTGTCCTGTTGAATCATTGTCTGCCATTGCAAGTCTGCAATCAATTATATATACAGTAGCCTGCCTTCAGCGAAATATGCCTTCATCACCCTTTTCAAGCCTCCTACCAGTTGTAGCACCCCACAGCACACCCAGATAAGAAATTAACAATCTACTTGATTCCAAAGAGATAACTCTTTTCCCCACCACATATGGTATACACAAGGACCAAACAAAGAGGACATTTCACTAAAAAAAACACTCCTTAATCTGAGCAAGGAGGGAGGAGTTGGTAACTATCTTTAATACAATGACTGCCTACAGTGTGGCAGTTTTATAATGTTTTTTTTTTACCATTTGCACAGTAAAACATGAATACAATTTAAAAAGAATGTATCAAAGTACAGTACCAAACTGTACAGTTATTGATGGGGTAAATGTTAAATTCTCATAACATAATGGATATAAACCATTTTGTTTACATGGATGGAAACTCTGCAAATTAGTTTCCTAGTTCTGATCCAGCTGTTTAAACATAGTGCTGTAATTGAGTTACAGTTATTGAACAATTAGTGAATCATTTCACAACAAATTACCTGGATATGTTCCCCATATCCAACACTTCATAGTGCAAAACTGAATGATATGAAAAAAATGGTGCTGAGTAGACTTAGCAAACTCCAGCCCTGCTGAGTGGGACTACAGCCTCCACAGAGGGAGCTGATTGTGTGGTTGTAGCAGCAGTGGTACAGTCTAGCCCTGTTGCAGCTGAACCATTTAGGGAATTTTTTTCCATCTATCCTTATCACACGCTTGTCAGGAGGCCAAGCAGTCTTGGAGGTGGGGCCCAAAATGGTTGAAAGAAGAACATGCTCTGAAGAGTTTTCAGCTGACAAAACTTTATTTATTTCCTGGTGCAGGACATCAACTAAACCACATCAACCAAGAACAATGACAGACATGTTTCTTATATACACAGGAGGAACTAGATTGGAAGAAACCATTTTTAAAAGGATGTTCGGCTTCACAATAACAAAAAGAAAAGGAACATTTGGTTTAAATAACTACTTAAGAAATACTTTTACCAATAAATACAGAAAACAAATATTTTAATTCAATCCAAACAAATACTCAAACTCAATATAGAAAACACCAAAACACATACTCTTGAGCCATTGCACAGCCCGATGGTCAGTTTCCAAGTAGAATTGACGTACTAAGCGATAGTACTTCAGGGAACTAATTGCCCACTTCATGGCCAAGCACTCCTTATCCACAGTCGAGTACTGTAACGTGTCTCTCGATCCAAAAGTTTTCGGCTCAGGAACAGTACTGGCTTTCTTTGTCCATCCACGTCCTGCTGGCACAGCTCCCAGGCCAACTGCTGAAGCATCAGTTTGAAGAATGAATTAATTATTGAAATCAGGGGTGTGAAGAACAGACTCACTTGTTACGGCCATCTACAGGTCATTTCACCTTCATTGGTGCTGAAGCCTTTGTGAGATTAGTTAACACTGCTGCTCTGTCAGCAAAATGTGGAATAAATTTGCTGTACCAACCTACCAGTCCTAGGAATGCTCGAACCCTCTTTTTGGTGCTTGGAACAGGATAGATAGATAGAGTGGATGGCATCCACCTTTCCAACTCAAGGCTTTATAAGACCTTGACCAACAATATGGCTCAGATACTCCACTTTACTTTTTGCTAAGGAGCATTTGCCAGGATTGATTGTAAGCCCAGCATTTTTTAGCAGCCGAAGAACCTGCTGAAAGTGAGTAACATGGTCCTCCCATGTCTGGCTAAAGATGACCACATCATCCAAATAGGCAGCAAATTGTGGTACATCTTGAAGAATCTGGTCCATGAGTCTCTGAAATGTTGCTGGTGCCCCCTGTAGACCAAACGGCATCACCTTGAACTGGTACAAACCAAATGGTGTGGTAAAAGCTGTCAGTTCTTTAGTTTCCTGTGCCAAGGAGAGTTGCCAATAACCTTTGCTCAAGTCAATAGTGCTGATGAACTTTGAATTACCAACCTTCTCCAACAACTCATCTATTCTTGGCATTGGGCATGACTGACACTTTGACATTGAGTTAAGATATCTGAAGTCAATACAGAATCTTAGAGAACCATCTTTTTTGGAACCATAACAATAGGACTACACCACTCACTTGTAGATTGTTCGATTACGTCTAGCTGCAAAATCAGCTCAACTTCCTCTTTGAGTTTTGGCAGCAGACGTTCAGGGATCCGATAGGACCTTCGGCGTGGCATAGCATCACCTTTGAGATTAACTTTATGCTCAACCAGAGTAGTAAAACCTGGCCGTTCGGTGAAAAGGTCTGGGTCAAGCAATGCCTGGATCTCTCTCTGCTTACCTGAAGATGTGACAGATCCACTGTCATGGATTTCTGGTCTTTTCTCGGGAACTCCTGTTCTCTGTCCTGTTCCGCTTCACACAGGTTTTTTGATGAAACCAAAAACTTCTCCCTCCTCTTTTGTGCTCTGGTCTTCTGCAGCCTCACTGGGCTCCCATCTAGCTTTGCATGGTAAAAAGGTAACTCCTTCCGAGTGTTCTTTGCACTCTGAGCTCTGGTGATTGGCATATTACAAGAAGTATGAACATTCCCCACTAAATGTCTCTCTACCCCTTGAACTGCTGCCGAGACCCTATTCTGTCCATTCAGCTGGGATTTCAATTCTGGGATTGGATTACAGACTTTACCAGACTGGTTAATTCCTCCAATTTATCAGGATTGCTGTCTTCTGCTGCTGGTGCTCCCTGCTGCTCATCAGAAGGAACTGGTTCACCAACATGCGGTCCCTCCTGGTACTCAACCTTCTTTCCACCTCGTGGCATAATTTAGCATGTAGTTTCAAACTGTAACCTCTGACACCACTTGTCACACGCTTGTCAGGAGGCCAAGCAGTCTTGGAGGTGGGACCCAAACGGGTTGAAAGAAGAACATGCTCTGAAGAGTTTTCAGCTGACAAACCTTTAATTTTTTTCTGTTGCAGGACATCAACCAAACCACACCAACCAAGAACAATGGCAGACATGTTTCTTTTATAGAGGAGGAACTAGATTGGAAGAAACCCTTTTTAAAAAGATGTTCAGCTTCACAATAACAAAAAGAAAAGGAAAATTTGGTTTAAACAAACAACTACTTAAGAAATACTTTTACCAATAAATACAGAAAACAAATATTTTAATTCAATCCAAACAAATACTCAAACTCAATATATAAAACACCATACATCATATCAACCTCCCCCTCTTCAATTATCCAATGGTACAGTCCTGTACACACCTGCTTGGAAAGTGAAACAGCAGAGGTGAGTATTTCACAATATTTTAACTCTTTAACCCATAAATGTCCCTTTTATGAAGAGTTAAACAAAAACAAAATATTGTAAAGTGAAATCAATTTACCTTTTTACAAAAATGAAAACAAGATGTGGCCAACCAAAGAACCACAACCCAAACACATTCACTTCACCCAAAACAACCAAAATAAACCAATGTAGAAAACCAGATGCTGTGTTTAGCTGCTACTTCGGCCAATATACAGGTAATGATGGCTCATTGTTACAATCTTAAATGCCATTACAGATGTTCCTGCTTCACCAATAAAGGTAGTGGAAATTATTCCATTTTGACCCCTGAACATTTGAGCCCACCCAAAGTCCTGCTGTTTGTTAATCATATCGTTAAATGTACTAACTCACTGATTTTTTTGTAAGGAAGAAAAGTAGTATGACATTCATTGACAACAGCAAATATTGTCAAGCAGTTAGATCCCGCTTCCAGCTCCCAAGACTAGCATAATGGATAATGTTGGAAAGTTATTTTAAATAATATTTCAGTAAAAATTATAATTCTGGTAGTGGGAGCCTAAAGCAACAGAGGGCAGCTGTAAGAGCAAATCCCATAATGCTTTGCAAGGAGAGTTCTCTGCGCAAATCATTCCGGGATATATCTGCCTCTTCTGAGGCATTTCTTTTCTTCTCACTTACACTTCCATGACACTTTTTCTATTACGACCCTCTGCCATTAAAAAAAAAAAAAAACATGGTGAGAAAGGTGAGCTTCATTGACTGTCTGAAACCATAGCTCACCACAGATCGTCCTCTATACCTTCAGAGTTGTTTTTGCTAATTGCAGCATTTTCCTTTCATTTTTGTTGTTTGTTGGCATTTTTGACTTCTGAATGTGCTTATCTAATATACCTGGTGTTTGCACCCTCAGCCACAGTATATTTCTCACTATATTATGAACTACTATGATCTTCCACTACATCTCACGTGACTTTCAAACTACCATTCCTATTAGTGCAGAATCCTTTCGTGGTGGTGCTGTAACCATTAGGCCTGTCAAAATTGGACCAGTCAAAATTTTGAAAACAATCTAGACATTTTGTGGGCGTATTTAAAAATAAATGTTCTGACTATGATGAGCTTTAAAGCAAAGCAAAACACTTGGAAGGGACAATGCAACCCTTTTTAAACCAAGCCATGTTCCAATTGAGGGAGAGACTGAAACTAGCTCTGAAACAAGTCTCATAACGAAATCCACCCTGAAACTGTCCCTCACTCAAAATCGCAAGTGCTGATCTAAAATTCACTGTGACTTAGTTGGCAGAAATTTCTCCTCAAATGTAGCTGGAGTAATTTGCAATTAGATGTTGGACTCAAAGTCTCAGGTAACTATTTTGCTCTCTCTTTTAATCACAGACACCGGTTCGATCTGCCCTATACACCCTATTAGCGATGGGTTATATGGGCATGGATGACTATTGCAGGCTGTATGGAAGTTTTAATTGGCTTTTTAAAATATTTTGTTGTCTAAGCTAGAAATTATTAGCAGTGATTGTTCCTGTTTTACGCTCCAGTGCTGAGTTGCCAATTTAATAGGTAAATACCAATTAAAAAGAAAATATAAAAGGTCCCTACTTTTTCCCTCTATGGCTACAGTTAGATTTGCAAAATTCTTAAACATAGACGCTGCAGTTCAGGAAAACTGTGTCTAATAACTTTTAGAGGCAAAAGAACCTTAAACGAAAACCAAATTGTTGCCCGATTCACTCTTCAAAAAGTTTCTAAAATAATCATCAATGGCTAAATAATACTTTTGGTGCTCCCACTGTAGCATAAATTAGAAGTCAACCTTGATTCAAATAGATTTATTTTGTTAAAAGGGGTTTTGCATAACTTACATAACTGTAACAAAAGATCAGTGGCTCTATGATTCCTTTGTAGGTTGCATATATGCTATTACAATAATGACCAAGTTAAGGACAGATAATACATAAATTAGCTCAGATCTAACAAGTAGGTTGAGGTTCCTCATTCAAAATTGAAAAAACCCTTTGCTTTACAGAATTTCAGCTCTGTTATTTCCTCTGTGTCTTGTTCATAAAGCAGATTGGAATGTTGCTATATCAGCAAAAGCACCATTTAAACTCAAGGGATATGAACAGCTAGTGTACTTTTTATTTTCTCTTCTCATTATAAAAATATGATTCTTGTTTCTTTCTCCTGTACAGGCAGGTGTTTGCTTTGTGCTCTCTCTCTCTCTGTACCCAGGATCAGGACTCTCTTCCCCTCAGCAGAATATTTGAATACATCGTACTGTCCTCATTATGCCCCAGCAACAATGTGCAGCAGGCACAGTTGTTTTTACAGGGTTATTGTCATCTTTTTCTAAATGGAAGAACTGCAACATGTTGCTTTTTCATCTTTTTTCTATTCGTGCAGCAGTAATATTTCACACTGACTTTAGGTCCTAAGCAGCACTGTATTCTGCACTGTTCTCTGCAAATTGAATGCTTCTCGCTCAGGTTGTGGATGAATAATATCTTAAATCTCTAAGACTCACATATAAACAAACGTTTTTTCATTTAATTGCTTTAATTCATTTCCAAGATGATTCCGTGGTATGTTTAACCTATTTAATATTTTATAGGTTTCAAGCACTTATTATGGGGGATGTTTAAACTTTTTGAAAACTGACAGTAGTTTTTCTTGCCATTTGTGATCTAAAATTTCTAGAAAAAGCCTGTGCTTTAACCATTAAACAAACTGGTCATCATTTTTGCCTTGTGAAACAGTGCTTCATTAAGCTGGAAAAAGAACCATTCATCACAACATCTATCACCAAATTTCTCCAGGGGAAGGTTTTGATAGCACTCTTAAGTCAGTTTGAATGATCTCAGGATGCTTCCCTGTCAGCATGAAAGGCTGGTGTTCACCTTCTCTTCTCTGAACAGCTGTTTTGTCATATCTACCAAACAGCTTGAAAGTTCTTTCATCCGAGTTTAAAGAAATAGTATTACTTCACTTTCCTACTGTCAGATCCTGGTGTTTCCTGCAGAAGTCCATCAGTTCTTGATACATTTCTTGGAGATAAATTGACTCATCTTAAAACCGGGCCTACATTTAAACTTCTCCGCCTTGCTGTGCATTAGGAGACATTCACACCTGCCTGCTCCCGTTCTTCAGCAATCATACTTCATTTTCTTTATCATTGATTTTGAGATTTGTAGAACCTCCAGTACACTATCCTTTCTTGACAGGAACTAAACCTCTGTTTTAGAAATTACTTATGATTCATAAAAGGTAATTTTATATCAGAATCTTGGACATAGGACCCAGAATAGAAGTAGACAGGAAATGCTAATGAATGTGTAATTCACTAACCTGGTAAAGTCCAGTCTTAGCCCACAAAACGAAGTGAAGTCCATAGGGATTGTTTCTCCAGAGTTCCAGGAGAGAAGCAGAGCAGCAATGAGCAGAAGCCAAAGCAAGCTCAGCAGAAGAATCTGGAGGGATAATCCGAAGGGAGAGTCGAGCAGCAACAGGTTTCCAGGCCAGAAGATCAGAAGTCCGAAGTGGTGCCAAAGGGATATCCAAGCCGTGGTCAGAAGAAAGGTCCAAGGTCATTGTCGTTAGCGGGCAGAATCGAGGTAGCAGTCAAAAAACTGAAAAGAACAGAGGCAACTAAAACTGGAAGTCCAGGGAAGGAAACTAGTCATGGTCAGGTAATCAGAAACTCACAGATAGCTAGAAAACTTGCACACCCAGCTCCAATAATATGGCACTGATGGCTGGAAACAGGCGGCTTAAATAGAAAGCATGAACAGGTGAATCCGATGAGTGACAATGTGTGCTGGGCAAAGCTAAGCGGATAGGAGAAAAGAGCCAAATCCAGCCATCTCTTTGTTGAGCAAATATATCCTTATCATTTTTAAAACCCTGTTTTTGTAGCAAGGGAATGATGACAACAAATGTTTACTTGGAGGTAACCATGGCTGACAAAGGTAGAAAGTTTTCTTAAACTCTTTCTGTTTGAAAGCCGCTACTTTGAAGTGTCTGCAGTCAAATGTTACAACTTTGGGCAAAGGGCTAATCAGAGCACTGACACTTTTAAAACATTTTAAATCCTTATGTACAGTTATTTTTATAATCTCTGCTTCACTCAATTGATTTTTTGGACAAAAGGCATTACTTTGATATAAAAAGCCAATCGATTAAAAAACACGTTTATTTTGCTATGAAAGATTCTGTTATGCAAATTTAGAAAGTAACTATCTGGATATCAGCATCACTTTTTTTCTAGTTACTGGAAGTATTCAAACCGATTAAAAAATAAGCACACTATCTTTACAGAAAGTTGTTTCAATACATATTTTTTTTTCATCTGAAGCTACTTTGCTTCAAATTGGTCAGGGGCTTGGACCAACTGACTCCCATTACAATTATCCATTTAAGCATTGCAGTCAGCTCAGGGGGCTACAGAGGAAGGTTTTCTGGTCTGTTGAATCTCATTTTCTTTCAAATCATTTGGATGGTTGAGTCCATGAGTATTACTTACATAAGGAAGACCCCCATCAAGATATATTGGAAAGAGAGTGGGCTGGTGGGTGAAGTGTGATGCTTCAGGGCAAACATTTTCTGAAAGAACTTGGTTCCTGCCATTTACTTGGGGGTACACTCAGTGTTACCCCACAGAAAATGGGCAACAATGTCCTTCCTTTATAGATTCACAAGTCAGGGCAATTTTAAGACAGAATTGGGGAGCCTGCTTAATAGACAATTTATCATATGATGACTTTAAAACCTTTCCATCTGAAAAATGTGACTTTCCTCATAGTGCCACCACTATTAAAACATACTCAATTTAAAAATAAAAATTAGATTGTTGTGAAAGTTTACCAGGGGCTTATTATTATATTTAAAAAAACTAGAACTGGAAGTTAAAGTTAATTAATAGGTAATTCAAATCAAGGGTAAAACTAGTTATTTATTATCAGTTGAATGATTATAACTGTAATTTGCTTACTGCCCAGGGTTTTAGCCTCTTACCTTCCCCAATTTAATAATTTAGGCTATGGCTACCAGCAACATTATTAATCACCAACCAAGTAAATGTGTCTTTGTTCATTTGATTGCTACTAAAAGAAGAGTGAATCCAGCCTGAGTGATAAATTGTTCACTGTGTAAGATAAACACAAAAGGCCATGGGTTAAAATACAATGGTACCTTTATTAGCCAGAATCACAAAGTAATGTACCTAATAACTAAGCAAACACTAAAGACTACTTAAAATAGAAAAAAATTTAAGAAATAAAAGGGGAAGAGGGGTTTAAGACTCCATTCGAAGTCTGAGTGATGTTCGAAGTTTAAAGCTTAATGCATTTGATAGTGTCCTTTACAATAGCAGCAGATAAAATGTGAATAAACCCTGATGCAGAGATGTTAACTGCAGTCAAAACAGTGAAGTTTCATTCAGTTTATGGTGAAAAATGAATAATGACTCAGGAATGCATTAAATCACGATGAGGCTGAAATGGATTAGCTCAGCTGGTCCCACGGGTTCTGATCTGGACGGGTCCAACAGAAAAATAGACAGGGTCACTATGTAGCCTCTAGCATGAGAGAGCTACAATGCTGGCCAGTTCACTGTGGCAGTTAGCTTCAACAACACATGACCCGTTCAGTCTGCAGTGAGCATTAGCATCTAGTTAAACTCTTAAAACCATCAACAGTTGAATAATAAGACATGATTTGATTATTTCAAATAAAACACAAATACGACTATCTATTCTACCTAGTTCACCCAAGCAGAGCACTTATTAAGCGTCAGCTTGAAAGGAGGGGGAAGGATGATGTTACTGTTTTGGTTTGGTGGAGTGAAGGCCTTTGGCCCGGTCCAGTGATCTGCAGGCCCCATCTTCAGTCCAGTCCATTCGTCCAACAGCAACTCAAATAGATTTAGATAAATCCAATGCAATAATAAGAGGTGATTTTGCAAGGGGCTTAATTTTATAACTCACAGTAGCACGGGATGTCTACCTTTTAGCTACCGTGGTTAGCTTGTAGCTGCAGCCTCCAGCAGCCGGTGCTGCTCCGTCTCAGTCAGTCACGGTCTGGCGGAATCTAACGGCTCCTTCAGTGAACAGCGATTGGGGGTCCCATTGTTCGGGGGTTAGGTTTAGGTTAGTAGAGCTAGATTAGCTCTTCTCTGTCTCTGCTGCATATTGATATGGGAAGCTGGCCCTTTTAAAACCTCCGCCGGTGTGTCTTCAGAGGGGAGTAGTTCCGAGTGCATTAGCGACACTTGATCACAACAAGATGAATAACATGCATTTCTAAAAGAAAAAAAAAATCTAACAAAAAACCCCAGAAAATAGTAAAGAAAGTCAGATAAAAAAAAAAAAACTGTCTGACAAATATGATAGACCAATTAAACATACATTCCTCAATGATACCTTGAAACTTTGTCCAGAGGTCTTAGCACCAAGTGCAAACAATAACCACAAAGACAGAAAGCAGAAATATATTTACCGCAAAGCTTGACTCTATGCATGGCACATCTTCACTGTTTTCTGGCTTACACTCTCTAAAGTCATAGAATTTATCCCTCAACCTATCCAGCCCTCTTCAGTTTTATCTCATACTCCTTTGAAGTCATCAAAGCAGAGATTACTCACAGAAAATCTTTGCTCTGTAGTGGCCAGTTAGCTGATGATTTTCTGAGTAAAGCTACATCACAAGATTTGGCAAAATAATTCAATGAAATGTTGGAATGATTCAGGGGAACTTTGTGGCTTCCTTAGGTTTGATTACCGTATGCCAACAACTGTCATATAACCTCAGTCTGCAGTTTTCCATTGATTAATTTTTGGCATGTTTTAGAGCCCTGACTCTTTATGTAAATCTTGTAAAGATATACAGGTTTTCCTGTGCTTTAAAGCACTGTGCTTTACAGCCTTTTATAAGGGCATTAGAGCTCTTTTAAATACAACCACATAAAAATGACTAATGCAGTGCTGTGAGCACTGAAATATTCCAGCTTCATAGATTAATTATATTTCTAGTCCACAGATGATATTGAATAATATTGTGTTCATCTCGGGTATTTTTATTTCTGTTTCATGTCATTAGTTTGGCTACTTTAAATGGATCTTCAATAAAACAATATTTTATGTTTTTATTTCATTCATTTGCTTCTACAGTACAATACCAAATCACTATTATTGGTTCTATACTGATTAATGTTCCTCATATATTGCCAGCTTAGGGAGTCTTATCTGATTATGTAAGTGAACAATGTGATTTTTATTAGCCTTTAAAAACTCTAATATAACCTTAATCTAAATCTCAGGTTTTAACAGAGACTTTACCGTAGTTAAGCTCTAGCCTTTCATCAAAACTTGTCAGCAAATAAATAGAGGGAAAAAGTACTGATCTCCGATATAGAGACTGTTTTATGGGAGATGTGAATAAACATGCTCCTTTAAAATATGCAGAGCAAAGCAGAGAGATAATCCTCAGAGTTAGCAGATCTTACTTGTGATTGAAATCTTGGTTAGGCCAGGCAGGGAAGTTAAACTTCCCTATTGACTGTACTGTAATATAAAGATAAAGAAAAAAATATTTCCTTTACTATTAAGGAAGTTAAATCTGATTATTATTTGTTGTGACTGAGAATCATAATAATTATTAGAAAGTATGAAAAACAATTACAAACAAGAAGACAAGCAAAAAGAAAGGATGTTTTAAACTGCTTTAAACAGTTATAGGACATTTTGTGAATTGCTTTAAGATTCAAAATTTCATGTCAAGAGTGTTGTTGATGGACAGAATAATCTTATTACTCCTCTAAATTTACAATATGGTATTAGCAAATATCAAGGTCTATGTAATCACCATAAACAGTCACTTGCCCAGATATGGAAAAAACAACAACAACAAATAAAGTTTTTTTTTATAAGATATTCACGAACATTACTTATAGAAATTGTGTTCTTTGTTTACATTTTCTAAAACAAAGTAACTAACCCTTAAGACGATAATGCTGAAACAATAACATTACTTTTTAACTGTTTAAAACATTTTTTAAAAACTTTTTTAAACTTAACTTTTCAAGTTTTTAACTTAACCTATTTTTGCTTAATTTACAGTAGGCAACATATCACACAATAGTAAAAATATGGAGAAACACTTGCGTTTCTATGCAGATGACACAGTTATTCATTGCCCTGAATCCACTTCTACTAAAACCATACCACCTTGGAAAAAAAAAGTTTCTCTCCAATGTTTTTGGTTGAAACCGAAACTTTTTCTTAAATCTGATAAAGCCAAATGGATGTGTTTTTACAGATCCAGGAGTGTCAAAATATTCCCTCAGTGTTTTGGAGTAAATGAACAAGAGCTGGTTTACATAAATGAATATCGGGACATTTTGATCTGGTATGTCTTACTTTTATACCCAACAATGAAAACCATGCAAAAAGGATCAAATCAAAGATGTATTGTATCTTTATTTTTTAAGAAAATTGCATTTATGCTGTCATAAAGCAATTTATCAGTCCAAATTTTATGTTTGTGTTGAACTGTGGAGATCTTTCATATCTCCACAGTTTGTTTCTTCAGAATGTCTTAGGATACTTGACTGACAACATCATTTGGATGTACATTTATAGATGGAATGGTTTGGTTTGGCTGCTTGAAAGAGTTCCCAATTGTTCACTTTTATTTCCAAGGGATCACATGGACTCCAAAATGTGTATTGCAACTGCCCTGAAAAATGTCAAAGCCAAACTTTACAAAACTTTTTTATGTACAGCATCATCAGGCGTCTCAAAATGTATCATATCTGCATTTAATAAGTCCAATTGCTCTGCAGACAAACAACCTAATACTAAGACATTTAATTTTATTCAGCAGATGAACAAAATCCTCCTTCAATTCTTCAACTTTTTTCCTAATAATGTCATCCATGGCTCCAAAGTGTGTGATGAGTTTTCCAAGGTTGGGCGCTCTTCTAAAATTGTTAGAATATTGTCAAAGATATTTGACACTAGATTAATGGAACAAATCATGAGTTCTTTGTTTTTCTTGTCGCAGAAGTTTTTAATCCCAGTCACAGCTGTTTTTCAACATTATTAGATTTTTCAGTCCCATTAGAATAATAGGGCAGAATAATTTGTTCGTAGATTACTCTATACTTTCTGCTGGGTCTGAAATTGCTACTCTAGGGTGTCGTGCCTGACCCAGGTTTGATGGCTGCTCCGTTGGGTTGTTATTAATGTCCCATACTCACTTTTGTAATGAGTGAATCAACTAAAAGGGTTGTATTTTATAATTTCATAATTTGTGTTTTTTCCCACATTCTATCAAACTATTTTCTTTAACTGTAACTAAATATCCTCTAAAATTATGTTCTTAAACATCACACCTCCTTCAATAATCCAGATAAAACTGGATAACATTCTGCGCTCATTAACACATTTCAACCCAATATTACCTCATAATCTTTCTCAAACTATACCTTTAATCAAATCTCATTAGGAATGAGTTTAGATAATTATCAGATTTCAAGAACTCGTCCTTTATATCCTCTTCTTTTAGTCAGCTGTTGTTTTCAATACTGCAGATGTTTGTTCAGCCATAATACTGAGTTCAGAATCAGAAAAAATATGACCCTTTTTCTCAGTGGCTATTTCTATAAAGCCCATCAGAACTGTTCTGCACACCTCCACACAATCCCTTTCTCTGTGAAGACAAAGTGTTTGAAAACAATGTACACAGGGGACTAAAGATCTTCTGAGAATCTGCTCAATCTTGACCATCTTTAGGACTATCCGTGACCAGAATGCAGGACTTCAAACAGGCATCGTCTCATTACTGTTAAACATAATAAAGGTTCTCACCTAAAAAAAAAAAAAACAGTGAGACCAAATTACAAAAAATAAATTTGATAATATAACACTTTTTATTCCATCTTTTCCAAGTGATTCTATTCAGTCCACGATCAGCGTATTATGTGTTTCAAGCCCTCCTTTTAGGTCAGAAATGTTATTCTATGTTTTAGAAAATAAGATTTAAAGCAAACCTTTTAATTTGTCTAACCCTTTTTGTTAAATGTTCCACCGTTTGTTTTTTTTTTTTTGTTTTTTTTATCTGTAAAGAGCAGTATTAGTATCATACTGTGAATGTACATGTCCCCAGTACTTAAAGAAAGATTAACAATATCTGCCCAACAACAACAGTTTTTATTTAATTGTTTCAAAGAAGAATCTTTTGTATGTCATATACTTTCATTTTTTATTTACGATAAAACAATTGCAGCCTTTCAGTAAATTAACTAAAGTTAGACATAAGTTTTTTAATGAAGAAGATTTCAGGAAAATTTTAATTTGCTGGCTGACTGACCAGAAATAGATGGTATCATTCCTCAAATGTGGTTGTGGCCAGCACATATTCATTCCAAGAGACACAAAAAGCCCTGGTCTACTGTAATGTGGATGTTCAGATTTTCATGGAAGAGATAATTAGGTTTCCCAGAGAGAGTGCCCATGATCACACCCCATCATGAGTGATGTTGAAAAATATGTTTGCAAAGTTTACTTTTATAAATTCAACTGAATCATCTATTTCCTGTATACTGATTAGCAGGTCTAGAAAATTTTACTTCTGGGTTAATGGCAGAATCTCACATTACCTATCGTGTGTCTGTTTTCAAACAACACAAGGAACCCAAATAATTAAAACTAATGTTAATACTCATGTCAGAAAGGTGCAATGCAATTAGGGTTTCCACAGGAAGGAAGATTGCCTAGATGCAGCATCATCCCTGAATTAAGTTCGTGAATTTCATGAGCCAAACCTACTAAATTGTGCTCCCTTGACTAGGATAAATAACATGGCGGAACAGAAGCATGAAAAAGGATATTTATGAACAAAGTTTTTGCCCTAGAATGCCCAAAGGACATGAACCCACGAGAGCATCTATTCTCTCCAGCGCCATTTCTGCAGCAGGAGTCGTAGTTTGACCAGGATGGCTGCAGTGTTCAGCGTGAGTGGCTTTGTGCATCAAGGGCTCGATCTGAATACCATAAATTGGTAGGAAAACTTAAGCCACGGCTGTATGAATTGCATACAAATAGTGCTGTAAAAAGCAGCTAGGACCAGGAAGTGGATGCTTCCCATGGCCAAATTCACTTAGAATTGGGACCTCCCGATATCCCTAGCTGACAACTCAAGAGACCCCCAAACATGAGAATAAAAAAGCAGATTTGGTCATACAGTGTGTCCTTTCAAGCCACATGACAAATACATCACTTTATATGATTCCAAGTTTGTACTGTTTTAGTAACTTGGGGTCTGTGTACAGATCAAAGTTCTGGGTTGGTCCGTTACCTGCAGTAAAGATAGACTTAGACAAACTTTATCGTATTTTGTACACAAAGGGTGTATACAAAAATAAATTTTGTTCAGTACACCTCTGAAGACATTTCCATTTATAATGTTACGGGCTCGGGACTCGCAGCGCTGGGATGAAATGTATTTTATGGAGAAAAAAGGAGCCCTGATGATCTTCTCTGTTGTTCTTACTTCTCTCCTCACCTTCTTCCAGTCTGTGGCACTGCAGCTTAGAGTCCTGCAACGGGTCGGGTACCCGCGGGTCCCGACGGGTCACCCGCTAAAATGCTCTTTTGCGGGTGAAAAATACATAAATAAAAATAAACGGGTAAATCGGGCGGATAATTTTTTTGTGCGGGCGGGTAGTTGGGGATTTTTTTTTTATGCGTGTGTGTTGTTATGGACATCAGAAATGTTATATTAATCAGGCACTGGGGTCACCCTTGTTGTAGCTCAAAGCCCTGCCGGCAGTGTGGGCTTCCCTCCAAAAAGGCCACAGTCAATGCATACACGTCTACTGCAGTGTTAATGGCGCTGTTCTGCAGCGCAGCGTACTATAGCCTATTACTTGATTACTTGTTAATGGGTCGGGTTGCGGCTTAAATATCAACGGGTCGGGTCGGGTTCGGATTTGAATTGAAGATTCAAATCCGCAGGAAGTACATACGCTTTTGTGCTCTTTTGACCAGTGAGGTGGAGTTTAGAGCCCAGGTGGGATTGTCTGTGATGTGCACCTACAGGAAGTTGGTGCGGTGCTGCTGACCACCTCTACAGCTGATCTGTTGATAAGCAGTGGAGCGTAGTTAGGCTGATTTTTCCTGAATTTAACGATGATCTCCTTCATTTTCTCCACATTCAGGATCAGGTTGTTGTCTCTGCACCAGTCCATCAGCTGCTCCACCTCCTTTCTGTAGTCCTGGTCGTTGTTGTCTCTGATGAGGCCCACCAATGTGGTGTCGACTGCAAACTTCCCGATGTGATTGGTGGTGAACCTGGGGATGCAGTCATGTGTCATC
>NW_015150873.1:335227-350537 GCF_000732505.1 Cyprinodon variegatus | reverse complement strand
CGTTGTTGTCTCTGATGAGGCCCACCAATGTGGTGTCGACTGCAAACTTCCCGATGTGATTGGTGGTGAACCTGGGGATGCAGTCATGTGTCATCAGGGTGAAAAGCAGGGGGCTAAAGATACAGCCCTGAGGGAAGCCTGTGCTTAGGGTGATGACATCAGAGTTGACCCGGACCGACTGAGATCTGTTGGTGAGGAAGTCTAGCAGTCAATTGCAGAGGGGTGTATTGAAGCCCAGCTGTTCCAGTTTTCCTATCAGATGCTGTGGGATGATGGTGTTGAAAGTTGGTTGAACTGAAGTCCAGGAACAGCATCCGCACGTGGGTGTTTTTCTCCTCCATGTTTGCCAGGTTCAGGTGGAGAGAAGTGGAGATGCTGTCTTCAGTGGAGCGGTTCCGTCGGTAGGTGAACTGGAACAGGGCGAATGTTGGGGGGAGACTGGAGACGATGTGCTGTTTAACCAGCCTTTTGTAGCACTTCATCATGATAGGACTCGTCATAGTGCAACAGGTTGGTAGTCATTGAATGAGGTGACCTGAGCCTTTTTTGTGACCGGAAAGATGGTGGTAGACTTGAAGAATGCTGGCACTATGGATTGGTCCAGCGAGGTGTTAAAAATGTCTGTGAGGAAACCAGCCAGCTGATCTGCACACTACTTGTACACCTGCCCAGGTATGTTATTGCGGCCTGGGGCCTTTCTTGGGTTGACTCCTCAGAGTTTTCCTCACTTCAGCTATGTCAAGGTTGAGTGCCTCCTCCCCCTGATGTGGAACGGCTTTCGCTGCTGGAGTGCCTTTTAGTGCCTCAAACATTCCAAAGAAGTTGTTTAGTTCATTTAGGTATGGGTAGAAAATCACACTATTATTTCACGGATACAAACAAGTATAAGTCAAAAGTGAGTGAATAGCAAAACAGAGTTACAATGAAAATTGTTATTTATATTTTTTTATCAACTTTACTTTTTATTTGAGTTAATTCATTTAAGTGGAAAATGGCAATTTTTAAGCTTACAGCGACATGGCTTACACTGAATTTAAGACACTAAAGGAGGAGACTTGAGATGTTTTGTTCTCTTGGAAAGATGATTATGGAATGTTGCGATCTTGTTTGTCCTCAGAGGGGGCACCACATAGGGTAGGATATTAGATTAAAACAATCCAACTTGTTGGATTCTCCAATTTGTGCACTCCTGACCAAATCCAGTCCCTTTTATACAGCACACATGGCAGGATTATCTCTCAGATAATCAGACCACTTGGAAGGGGAAGATCGGAGCAGAAATCAGAACGATTGTCAGACGGTGCTCCACAAGCTTAGAAAGACTGTCAAACTAATTTAAGGAAAGAAAATAATTATCACACAGAAAAGTAATTATTAACCTGGCTGCATAATCAGTCCTTCTTCAGCTGACCTGAAACACTCAGGGGGGAAACCAATTTTTGAACTCATTTGAAATAATCAGTCATGTGTTTCATTGATCTTCCAAATAATCCTGACCTTGAAATACTTCCCTGCAATATAATGAAACATTGCAAATGTGTGTCATCATCCTTTTTCCACACAACTGTCTCGACAACTTGCAGCTGTAATGATTTGCTTTTTCAGCCAGCACTGCTCCTTTTTGGTAATTCATACAGACGGAGCTGAGACTTCTATACACTGTGTCAGTACAGAGTTCAAAATTCACAAAATTAGCTTCTGTCACTCTGCTGATCCTAGAATCAGTAAAGTGATAAAGACATTAGTGAATCAAGCAGCTACACCATTGAGAGGATATAAGGGTTATAAGTGTATACGTGTTTTGTGGGCATCACTGTCATGTTTGTTCCTTTAGATATATTGTTTGTATTTGATATTTTTATAGAATGCAAGATTTTTTTAAGCAGGTAGTAAGATCTATTGAAGTACAATTATTTTGGCTTCAGAGCCTTATATGCATTCACATAGAGTCTTTGGGGAAAAAAAAAGTTGCCCGTGGTGTAACACACTAAGGCAGAGGATCGTTCAGCGGGGTTGGAGCGTTCAAGACAGCTATGCACGTGGTGGTCACAGTCTCAGCAGTAAATGACAGCAGCACACTTGTACTTGCAGCACCACAAACATGGCGCGTAGAGCAAACCCAGTCATGACAGTGGAAAACCTTTCTCCCACATATAGTGCTTTACATGCAGACAACCAATTAATATCTGAACTGAACACCTGAAAAAAATGTACTTTCATGTCTGTGACGTGTTGACACAAAGAAAAGGAAAAGTTCTTCTTGTCGAATTCGAATTTGTTTACTTTACATGTTTTACATGCTTTACATGCTTTTCCAATAGCTAGTAGGTCATGTGACTGATACAAAACCAACATCAAATCATTGTATAACACTGGCCAAATGGTGCAGATTTTTTAAAAACAATTTTATTGTATTTAATATTTTTTACAAACTTTTATAGTCATGAAAATCAGGCTTTATTTTTGTTGTCCATTCTAAGAAACTTGCAAACTCAGCAAAGGGCCCAAACAGGTGTTTATTAACACAGTGTTTATAGATAGAGTAGCAGGATTTCAAATAATTTCCAGTAAATTGTCAAGGTAATCCCTGGAACATGTAAGCAGCATAATAAGACATCCATTCATACATTTTCTTTTTTGCTCTACCAAAAAAAAAGATGATTTCGGAGTGAACTGACAAGTAATGAAATAGCAATAACTGGACTTGTTAACTCTGATTAAGGTAGCAAAACTGAGAGACGGTAGTGGTGACAATTTATTCTGCTCTTCAATAACGCTTTCAAATCACTTAGCTGTCTTCGTGATTGCATTGCTTTAAAACGCTCACTTGTACTCAATACTACAGTACACGTACAACATTCAAAAAATGTACACAGTTTGAAGTAGGAGTTCAGGTCAAAAAGAAAAAACTGTAACACTTAAGGTCATAACAGGAAAATGTTTTGACTTCAAAAGCTTTTTTCTCTCCATAAATGATTTGTATTTAATGCAATGATTTTTTTTACCAGAACAATTAAAAAAAAAGGAGTTATGGAAATTTTCGCCACTGAAAGAATTCAGTTCTGTCCACATGTCTCAAAAATACGATTTGCAACATAACTTTACATAACAGTTAGTGTTAATAAGTGTTAATAGTATACAAATGACACAGTAGATACATAGGTCCAAATGAAGTGAGGCAGGTATCCTGAAATGGCTTTGGCCTGGTAGAATCAGGGGGACAGTGCGAGCAATGCAGCAAGTCTTGTTACTCATCGTGGCAGTTGTGGAAATATAGCTTATTTGTGGGATTTTCAAAAGTCGCATGAGGTCAGCTTAAAAAGTTTATCAAACAGCTGCAGTGGACTGAGCTGCCAGTGTGAGTCTTTAGGCAAGACCATTCACATTAATGCCTGCTTTGGGAACTGGCGGCCTCGTGGTTAGGCCATTTTGCTTGGAACTCTGAGGTTCTTAGTCAAGCCCCACTCCCACAGACTGCCACCCCGGGTCCCTGAGCAAAGACCCTTAACTCCACACTACTCCCCTAGCGCCACACTCCCTAAGGGGATGGGTTAAATGCAGAGAGTTCATTTCATTGCTCTGTACTTGTGACAGTGTAATGACAATAAAACGCTGGGGGAAAAAAAGGTGTTCTCAGAGAATAGCTTTAAAATACTGCTGTTAGTCTATTAGTCTCAGAATATCTTAGCACCAAAATACATTGCTGACTTGTTCTCAGTGTATGAATGACTCACACTTCGCAGGTCTTCTGGCTCAAATCTACTTTGCATCCAGCTTTAAACTTCTATGTTACTATAAAACCGTTGATAAGTTGCTTTACATTTAGATTAAAACATATTTGTCTAAAATTACCTTTGACTGTTTTAACTTAACAATTATTACTTAAATTACTTAAAGTTATAATTATTTAAGTTTGTAGTCCAACTTTTAAATATTTTATCATAAATTACTTTTATATTTTATATTATTATATTTTTCCAAATATAATAAATGATTTTTTAAATTCATTTTATTCTTTCATTATATGTGATGTCTTTATGCAAAAAACATTTTTTTTCTTCTCAGATAATTGTCAAGCAACTGAAAAGTCATATGTAAATACATTTGCCTCACTATTCATAAACAGACTGCTAAGCAGAGGTGCAAATCTGGTGAAGACATGCTCTGACTTGTTGCTCTGATTTAAGTTTAATGGTTTTTCCACAAAGCATTAAGTTAGGACTGCTGAACAGAACTAAACTCCCAGATTTTTAGATTTTCTTGGTAAAAAAAAAAGAAAGAAAAAAAAGAATGAACCATTTAGATAGATTTTACATTGTTGCACTACTTTATTTTTTCTTATAATGTAAAATACAGTAAACATTACTGTTGACCATTCCAAAATGTATAACATTGCAAGAACACTTTTATAAAGCATTGTTACTTACAGTACTAATTGTAAAAATATTGTAAAGGCCTCATATAATGTTTTGTTTTACTTTTATTATAGGTGGCAAACCTCCTGCGACTTTTCCAAATTCCACAAATCAGCTATGCTTCCACAAGTGCCAAGCTGAGTGACAAGACTCGCTATGACTACTTTGCTCGCACTGTGCCCCCTGACTTCTACCAGGCCAAAGCCATGGCAGAGATCCTGCGTTATTTCAATTGGACCTACGTATCAACTGTGGCCTCAGAAGGGGACTATGGTGAGACTGGCATTGATGCCTTTCAGCAAGAAGCTCGTGCTCGACAAATTTGTATCGCCACATCAGCCAAGGTGAGCCGATCGATGAGCCGCTGGAGTTATGAGAACGTCATCCGCTCCCTTCAGCAGAAGTCTAACGCCAAAGTGGTCATCCTGTTCACTCGCAGCGAGGATGCTCGGGAACTGCTGGTAGCGGCTAATCGCATGAACGTCAGCTTCACCTGGGTGGCTAGTGATGGCTGGGGCGCACAGGAGAGTGTGGTGAGAGGAAGTGAAGCTGTGGCAGATGGAGCATTTACCATTGAACTGGCTTCCTATCAAATCCCCATCTTTAACCAATACTTCACTTCTCTGCATCCATATAACAACACCAGAAATCCTTGGTTTAGAGAATTTTGGGAAAACCAATTCCAGTGCAGTCTACATGATCTGCTTTGTGGAAAACACTCACTCCGTGAAATTCCATTTCAGCCAGAATCTAAGATCATGTTTGTAATTAATGCTGTCTATGCCATGGCTACTGCCTTGCACAACATGAGACAAGCCTTGTGCCCTAACTCCACCAAGGTGTGTGATGCTCTCAAACCTGGAAATGGACGAAAGTTTTACAGAGACTACATCCTGAAAGTCAAGTTTGATGGTGAGTTAAATTTTAGTAAACATTCTACTTAAAAAAAGGGATTGTAAATACTGTATTTGCATGTTAAAAATAATCAGACAGGAAATAATAACCATCTTCATATTAGTACTTTGATTCCCTTTGTGGTCAAACTGATCTGTTATGGTAGTTATGATCCTTAACTGGTAAGGTGGGGCCACCATGAATTGGCCATGTTTATATAGCACTTCCAACTACATGCTTGATTAGAAGGACATTCAGGTGATATGGAAGCAAGATGAACACCTCAAATCCTTCCAGAACTATTTTGCTTTGTGGCACAGTGTATTATCCTGATTAAAGAAGCCTGGGTCATCTGGTAATGCTGTTTCTATGACTGGGTGTTCATTGTCTACAATTATGTTTATGTAGCTGGTACTTGTCAAAGTACAATTAATACAAATGATAGGACCCAAGGTTCTGCCCAAAGCCTCACACTGTCTCCATCCCTTGACTTATCTTGTAAGTGACGCATATACCCCTGGTTATCCACATGATGTAACAGAAAACATGATTCATCAGAGACAGCCTCCTTCTTACATTGCCAGGGGGTCCGGTTCTGATGCTTGAATGTCCAATGTTGGTTCTTTCTTTGGTGGACAACCATCAGCGGGGAAACATTTGTGCATTGCAGTTTAATACACACAGAAGCTACAGAAGTATTTCTTCTGGATTGGAGGATGCATTACTGTTTCTCCACTGTTCCTTTTGTGGACCGGTTTTGGTAGATATTATCAGATGCAGACCAGGAACAACCAACAAATGCAATGGTTCTAGAGATGCTCTGACTTAGTGATGTGGGCATACACTCCAAATGTTACACTTGGGTATTTTCCCGTTTTAAAACGAGAAAAGGTGTTCTTTTGCCTCCTTATACTCATGTATTTCACTAAGTAACAGACCACTTAATTAAGGAATAATCAGTTAATCACTCAACCTGGCTGTGATCTTCATGTTATGTCCAATTAGTATATAGTAATTGGCAAAAGCATTTTGCATCTTTTAAATTATTCTTTATAGTAGTGTTGTGTAATTTTACTCCCTGTTTTCTGAAAGCTTTCCAGGCCATTTGCAGAGATGTTTTTGCTTATTTGGTCATTTAAAAGGGATCTTTGCACCATTAAGACATAAAGGTCCCCAAAACCAAAAAAGTAAGAAAACTAATACCGAGATAATGAAAAGAAAACTAAGCAAGGAATCTGGACATCTTGAAATTTTGTGACAGCAGTCTGTCATAAATTACGATTTGCTCCAAGGTTATACTGAAACCATGAGAAATTACAAATCAAATAATGTTTGATATATAATAGAAGTTCAATAAATGAAAAAACAAAGGGACTCTTAGAATATAACAATAAAGTCTGAAAAGGTAATAACTTTTGATCAATACTAAAAATACTTAGAGTTTGGGTATATCCAGTATGTACCGTACAAAGGTTAACAAAGCTTTAAGGAAGCCTAATTGTGATCAATTATTCTAACATGTCAGTTTCATGTTCACCGTATATATTTCAAATTCTACATAATTTAATTCATTCTCTTCAAGTCTAATTTACAGATGCTAAATTAGACTACAATAGTTTATTAATTGGACTAATATATATATATAAGTTATACTGTTTATACTGTTTCTATGTTAAAGTTATATGATTCCCCTCTTCTGCTACTGCAGATCATTTTTGTAATGATTAGGTAGGTAAATATAACATTTTCTCTCTCATTTCCTTCATACCTTTGAAGGTGTTTTTTTTGTACATGTGAATGGAAACCATAACGTTAACCCTTTTAGTCATTGAGAAAATAACACTTTTTCCCTGCTGTGAATAAAGCAAGAAATGTGTAACTGTTCGCATCAGCTCTTCCTCATATGACAATTGATAATATTACCTTTTCAAATGCTCTCACTTCTTAATGTAAGAGCTTTGAGTTATCCTTCAATTTATGGAAATACTGACATTTTCAGTGATGAAAAATAAAGGAGGAGGTAGTGTGCTCTTATCCAGCTGTGCTTTTCTGCTCTTCACAATTTCTAAAAAAAGAATGAAAATAACATACCCAAAGGATTCGATTATCTAGGGGCTTTGAAGTGGATTAAAGCCCTTAAATTAGTCAGCCCCAAGAGGTATCACAGCACTCTAAGGTAAAAACAGGTGGACCACTAACTTCTATATGTGTATTAGACAACACCATCTGTTTGATGTAAACATGTATTCATAAAATGACAATATAAATGAAAATAACCCCTTGAACATTATGCAATTATATTCATACAGAATTCCCCTCCCTTATAAATAAAAATATAAAATATGATCTAGTTGAAAGGTTTGTTTTAACTTTGAATTTAATTTGTATGAAAGTAGATAGTCAAAGAAACCATTACCATATGAGCTCATGTTTTCTATTATTTGTAATACGTAAAGATATTCCCATGTCTCTCAAAAAACTCCATGTTTTTCCCCTGTTAGTAATGAGTGGTTTATGTTTCCTCATGAATCAGCTCCAAAATGTAAAACTCTCATCTGTAGGCTAAGAGTATGGACTCATATGTTTGCAGATGGTCTCAGGAGATGAAGAGATTTACCTTATATCATGTCGAGCATCTGAGGAAGAATACAAAGAAAAACCTTAATCTTTCTTATATATAAAGATGTTCTTATAGAGCCCACATTGGTTATTGGAAACAGAGATTATTTTTACATCCTGAAAAAGTTTCTATTTTATTTTATTTTTTATATTTATGGAAATGTTGAAATAGAACAAGAAGTTAACTTCAAGAAGTTAACACACTGTTTGAGTTTATTGACGGACACTTTAAAGTGATAATTTGAACTTTAGAGAGAAACTGACCACTAGCCGCTTTTTGATGTGGCAACATGGCTCAACACCCAGGGTAGCATTCTTTCAAGGAGTGATGAAAGCCCTGAGGTGAAAAAAAAAAAAAAAAACTGTTCATGGGTCTTCTATTGGTTGTTTTACATGTCACATCATAGATTAACATTTGCATTTAGTGTAATCAATATTAAGTCTGCCCTGTGATGGACTGTCGACCTGTCCAGGGTGTACCCCGCCTCTCGCCCGTAGACAGCTGGAGATAGGCACCAGCACCCTCACGATTCCACTTGGGATAAAGTGTGTCAGATAATGGAAGGATGGAATATTAATCTATGCAAGAACCGTCTCCTCAAATATGCAATCAAAATAGTGCCAAATGTTGAAACATTGTAAGCTTTCCTGTAATTGTTAATTTATAAAACTTTAAAACTTTAAATCATAATTGAGTAAGTTGGTTATTCATACATTTTTACACTGAAGACCAAGTTTGAAGGTCTAGTCAAATTAGAGATTATTGAAAATGATCTTTATTTCTCCAATTATATTTGATTTGTATTTTCTTGATGAGATACTAAATATATATATATATAGCACAAAATTACCCCTTACATGCTTTATAATATAGATCTTATAATTTTAAGATTGTGCATTTTGTTGAAAAAAGTTAGCATTGACCTATTCTACAGTCAATACTAACAAACATGAAATACCTCTAATAGAGTCTGATAGGGTGAAATGAGAGATTATACATATAATTGTATTACTATTAAATTACTGCTATTAGTTCCATCTGCCCTTTATATTGGTGACTGTCTCAAAATTGTTTTATCATTAATTGACCCTTCCCTGCAACATAATTTTAAAGGAAAAGTCCTTAACTGGTACATGTTAAGAATTCTCATTAATTGTGTCCTAGTTTGTATTTGACATTGGTACTAAGTCTTTCTGCAATCACCTAACTATCTTTGTTCATGTTCCCTTACAGCACCTTTCCGCCCCCCTGACACAGAGAACGCAGTTCAATTTGATGCCTTTGGGGACAGTGTTGGCCGCTACAATATTTTCCACTACCACAAAGAGGATGGCCGCTATGTCTACCGCAAAGTTGGCTACTGGGCTCAGGGCTTGATTTTAAACACCAGCCTGATCCCATGGGCTGGCCAAGTTGTACCAACATCCCAGTGTAGTGACCCCTGCAGAAAAAATGAAGTAAAAAGCATGCAGCCTGGGGACGTGTGCTGCTGGATATGTATCCCCTGCCAGCCATATCAGTACCTTCAAGACGAGTTTACTTGCGCTGACTGCAGCTTTGGAGAGTGGCCTTTGGCTAATCTCACAGGTTGTTATGATCTACCTGAGGAGTACATTCATTGGGAAGATGCCTGGGCCATTGGACCTGTCACCATTTCCTGTCTCGGGATGATGAGTACACTATTTGTCATTGGGCTCTTTCTTAAAAACAACGATACACCTGTGGTAAAGGCCAGTGGACGTGAGCTTACTTACATTCTTCTGCTGGGGGTGCTTATGTGCTACAGCATGACATTCATCTATATAGCCAAGCCTTCCACAGCAGTATGCACGCTGCGCCGATTAGGTTTAGGAACGTCATTTGCAGTATGCTACTCAGCCCTCCTCACCAAGACCAATCGCATTGCTCGGATTTTCAGTGGAGTAAAGGATGGTGCCCAGAGGCCTCGCTTTATCAGCCCAGCATCCCAGGTTGCCATTTGTGGTGGTCTGATCTCCTGCCAGCTGGTTGTGGTGGTGGTCTGGATGTTGGTGGAGGCCCCAGGAGTGAGAAAAGAAGTGAGCCCTGAAAAGAGAGACATAGTGACTCTCAAGTGTAACAGCAAGGACTCCAGCATGCTCGTGTCTCTCACCTACAATTGCATACTCATCATCCTCTGTACAGTCTACGCCTTCAAGACCCGTAAATGCCCTGAAAACTTCAACGAGGCCAAGTTTATTGGGTTTACAATGTACACCACCTGCATCATATGGCTGGCTTTCCAACCCATTTTCTATGTCACTGCCAGCGACTACAGGGTAAGTTAAATTAGGCCACATCTGCATTTGTGTGTTGTCCTTTTTCTAGAAGAGATCACGTTTTTTGCATTGCATGCAGCACATGCTGTGATTAACATTTGAAATAACTTAAAATCTGAGTGCAATTCATCCGTACAGATAATGACTTCTCCTGTGCTGGATATATTATATGCATTGACTTCTGCTTGCTTAAGGCCTTTCTGCTCAGAATTTGTTGATAGGAGATTATGGCGGAGTACAGTATGCTGAACTCAGAAACCTAGAGTGGAGTAAAACTGACAAACATGATACAATAAGCACCAATTTCTCTCATAACAAAACTCCTAATTAAGTGGCTTCAGCTTACCTTCAGGTGTAAAGCACATCTTTTAAATAGCTTAACACACAGAAGGTATAACATTTGTGGAAAAAAAAATTAAAACACAAATACCTAAACTATAAAGAATCTCATTAAAATATGTAAATGCAAATGGAAGTAAATGGAAGATATGTCAAACATTTAAAGAAATCCCCCAAAGCCCCCTAGTGAAACAACCAATTATGCCAGATTAGAGCATCCCCATGACTGATCCATTACAACTATTATGCTGGAAAGAAACCTGCTTAATTATGCCCCTACACATTTAAAGATGACACAATTTAAGCATTAGAAACTCACCTGTATTTTGATTATAATAAAACTATAATTGCTACCTTTTTTGCTTGTTTAAATTTGTTTTAATAAAACTGGCATCAGTAAGCTATAAAGCATGCTAGTAAAAACTAAAATACAGTCCAAAGATGCAACTAATTAGGTGCAGAGAATGTTGATTCTGGAGCTGTAATCCTTGTTGAACAGGCTCTATTTGTTTAATGAGTTACTCCTTGGGATCTGGTATATTATAAGAGGACACCACCAATGTGGTTTCAGAATAATTTTGACATTAAAAATCAGGGAAGTCCCAATTCATATTTTTTCCTCCTACGTATTTACAGTGGGATTGAGTAATTCCTGAACCCATGTTAGAGTTGAAGTAAAAATAACAAATGCTGTACAAAGGTCCTAAATCACAATCAAACTGCCCTTAAAAGTGCTTCCAAGAAGGGCATATATGCAATATGAAGTAATTTACAAATCAGTAAAATGCAATTAATTTAAATCATGAAACATAACAAAAAACATGGCAAATATGATTAAATTCAGTCATTTAAATAAAACAATATTTGAAAATAAAAAACACTTCACAGTTAATCTTAGTATTTCCAAAGTGTGTGTGTTTTATTTTTTTAAATCTGAAATGACTCCACATCTCTGAGTTACTTTACCACAGTGGGTTTTGTTTTTCTTTATCAACAAAAGTCTTTAAAATTTTTAAAAAGACGCACCCTCTCCATTTTGAAAAAAAAAAACAAACAAACATGCGCAATCTGCAGAACCCTGTAACCGCTTCCGAGATGGAACGCCTTTTAAACGCATGCACAACCCATTTCTTCTCGTGCAAAAAAGAAGATTTGCACCTTCTCCACCATGTCAGACTCACCACCGGTAAGTGAAAATGGGCTTAAGCACGTAGGACGGCTTTACGCAAACATATCACCAGATTGATTGACAATTAGGAGGACCACTTATTTTTATGATCCATTGGGAAAAGGAAAACCCTCCACTGTACCTTTAATTTTGGACACTTCAGTGAGTTATAGTCTTCAGCTGAACTTCCAGCAATCTGAGCCAAACTTACCCTCCATATTGTACGTATAGATGGTGGAAAAGAAAACTACTTACAAGTCTTCACTTCTACACAAGACAGTCACTCTGGTCAAAAATATTTAGTTTTCTGCCTATTCAATTTGTGGTGTGTTTTTTTTTTTTTCCTTTAACTGAAAAATCATTAGTTGTCTAGTATTAGACTTCTACCTAATTTCCTACCTCATTCTACTTCTGTTTAAATAATGCATAAAGATTCAAAGATTCACTAAAAGAGTTTGTGTACTCTTGAGTTAGATTACAACATCAGGATTGCTATACGATGGTAATATTCCGCTTTGGTCAGGACCCATATTGGGCTGGTCATAAACCTCAACCTTTAGCACCACCTGATCTTGATTTTTAATGGATGACAGAATCAAGACAGAATCATATTGACTGTTTTTAACCTTTTAGCTGAACCTGACCTAAAATATTCTGACTTGCCCCACTCCAAGAAGGGAATGAGGGAATTGGGTTAAAAAGAAACACTGGAATGTTCTGTGACATCCTACCTAGAATTGCCTCGCTTTAACACTTTTTTGTCATAGTTATCAAAACTCATTGTGCCTTTATCCATAAAGTAATTTTAGTCTGGTTAACAATAGAAAACACAAAAACAGACAATTAGACAATGACATAAATGCATTGCTGAAATTGAGATATTATCTGCTGACACAGATTCAGAAACTGAATTAAAAGAACAACATAAAAGACTGGCCTTAGTTATGAGGGATTATCCCTCTGGGATCTAACCATGACAGAGAAACAGGAGGAGAAATAGGTGGAGAAGTCTCCTGACACAGCTGCCTCTGCAGAAACATAGAAAATTCAGGCAAGACCATGAGGGCTAAATGGGAACTGAACGTCTATGTGTCCCTGTGTGTAGCTGTGTGGAATGGAGTGTGAAAGACTGGGATGCTGAGTCCCAGCTGTGCCCCCTCCATCCTGGGACTTTAGTGATGCTCAGAGGAACCCTTCCTCTGACCCTTTAGGCAACATCATTCACAGCTTGAATGGACTCATTAGAAAGATGCAAAGCTCCCCTTTGACCAATGAATAATTACTGAAGCAACTGAATAACAGAATGCCTTTGGTTTTTACAGGCAGTGACAAATTACCAGTGTTCTCCTAGTTTTACAACACTTATCAGATAGTGGTCACACCCAGGTGCAAATCTTAAATTAGATTTTAATGAACTTGGCAAGCATTAGTAAGCTTATCAAATGCAATCTACAAAGGCTTGAACAGCATATTTGATGATCATATGAAATATTGGAGATGTTATTTGCTTCTTGGGAAACAGGGGTATCTTATTGTGCAAGTGCTTGAAATATATTCAAAAACACTTGTATGTGATCACTATTTAAACTGAAACAAAAGATGGAAGATTATGCATTCACATAATTTGTTTTTAGTTTTCATGTATGTGAATACTCATAACTTTAAATTGTGACTGATTTGTTAAACTTTGAATTTAAGCTTGACTATGTTCCTTAAGAATATCTATTGGAAAACCTTAAGAATGGGGGTGAAGCTCATAGTCAGGGACAAAGTTTTTAGCATTATGTATAGTTGTTTATGCTTTTACATTGTCTCGCTGATTCGAAAATTACGAAGAAATAAATGACATTCCTTCTATCTTACATACTGCTAAATACAACGAGGGCTAGTCCTTTCCAAATTCCAAATGTAATTGATTGATGGGCCTCTGGAATGTTTTCTCCTATAAGCAGCCAGCTCCAAGGTACATTTGAACTGCCACTCAGGCAGATACATTGAAAAGACATGAAAAGTAATCCATTAGTGCTGTGTGGTTTTTTTTAGCTAGTTAAAACCAGAACAAAGAAACTTGTTAGTCTGTTTTCTTGCACCATGTACCTTTTATCAAGTCTAGTTTTTTGTTTATCTGCTAAATTGTATCAAATGTTGTTTTTCCATCAGATTTTTAGTGCTTTTCTGCTTCATATGCAATTGATTTAGAAATGATCCAAAGGGGGGAACCATCTAATAAATCAAAAGTTTAGGCCAAATAAGCAAACCGGTTACACAGATTGACAAAAAAATAAAAAATAAAAAAAATAAAAAAATCAGCGTTAATAGTTTCCCTACCTTCTTAGCTGAGGGACAAGAGTGTAGGAGCTGCACCCTCTGAGGTCCAAAGATTAGAGAGACACAAAACAACACATGATCAGTTTCTCTTCCAAGTTGATGGATCAGTAGCAGTTCACCTTGACACAATTTTTCCTTCGTCCTCTCACAAATCTTCCCTTTTAATATTAATTGAAAGTAAGCAATGAACCTATATTTAAAGTTAGAAGAGATGACTTAAACCTTTGACTTAAAGGTTGAGCATTCAATCATCTTAAATAATAATCTGATTTTCAATTTTAACTTAACATATCCTTTTAAGTTGTTATACTAGTTGTTCTTTTTTTCTATCAGTTGTAAGGTAAATAATTCTTATCATAACTATTGATTCTTGTAAATAAATTGACTGCAAATATATTAAGTAAAAAACTCTATCATTCATTCTTTGGTTAAAATAAGCAACGAGACAGCTCTCCAATAAGAATAATTCAGATTTAATTCATAAAAGATAATAACACTGATCATCTCTTTTAGAGAGTGATAAAGTGTTGTGGAAGTAAAACGATTTAAAGTTGCATGAATTCTACCACATTCTGCAATCTATATCAACTTTAACGAATGACTTAAATCACAGGAGAATCTTAAACTGAGTTTGTGAATCTTTAAATACATCAGATATGAATGAATCAACAGTGATATATTTTTTCATTAAAATGGATATCTTAAAAAACTGGCTGTGTAAAAAAACAACAACAACAAAACAGCAGCCAAACAAAAACAAAACAGGCAAATCAGTAGTTGAAGGTATTTTGTGCACCTCGTTCTGCTCACCATCTCACCAAATGTGTGAAGACAAGCCAAGTTTGTGGCTGCTGCTCTTCCAAAGAAATGTTTAATGAATTATTGAAACCACTTAACAGTTCATTCATGTGCAGGACTGTCTACGACTTTACAAAAAGCTACTCTAAATTAGAATTTAGAGCATATTGCATGTCTTTATGTGCACATCATCCTTTGTGCTTTATCTCTTAGTCTCAGCCAAACAAATTAAGAGGTTTAATCCAAGCTTTAACATGGATATGCAGTATAATGTATTTTATATAATGCATTTTATATGTTTATTAGTTTACACTAGACTCTACGACACATTTTAACTTTTAATAAAAGATTCATTTACAAAGTGATCTCAGGTCTTTTTTTTAAATTCTCCTATTTAATATGCATTCAATTAAGGTCATAACTACTATAATTGAAAAAAAGACATTCAATG
>NW_015150873.1:310193-333987 GCF_000732505.1 Cyprinodon variegatus | reverse complement strand
ATAGATAGATAGATAGATAGATAGATAGATAGATAGATAGATAGATAGATAGCTGGGAATTTTGGTTAAAAGGAGTTAAAGTTAAGCCGCACTAATGATCAAGTATGGTTTTGGTAGCATCAAGAAGTTGGAGTGAAAAATGTACTATTCCCAAATTATTTAACTGTAGCTTTAATTAAATGTTGAGTGACTAAAAGTTAAACATAACAGTTCTATCCAACAGCACCACCTAGTTCTTTTAGCTAAAATCAAGTTGTTTTTACTATGCTGATTTTGGAAACACTATAACTATATAACTATAAGCATATAACTATATAAACATATGAATATATCTATAAGAAAGAGTCACAAATTGAATAATATTATGGACAACATTGACCACCTTCTTTCAAAGACCATTAAATAATATATTATCTTCAGTCAGTGACTTCTCTATCTGGTAAAAAAAAAAACAAACCAATAAAGAAGATCCTTCCTGCTTACAGCTATCAATACGTACAACAATTTGTAGAAAATCTGTCAATGAGGTGCTGCAACATTTAATTTTCCTTTGGAATTATTAAAGTATTTTTTTTATTAAATAGGACTGCCTTTGTCCGCTTAAAAATGTTGGTGTCTCTGCTTTTCTCTTAACTGGCTTCAACTGACCCAAAATATGATTGCACATCTTTTAACTTACACCTCTATATGGAAACACATCACTCATGTTTTATCATCCATCCATTTGCAGCTTGTCTGTTTTAGAGTAAATGTCCAACTTTGTTACTTTTTAAAGCTCCTAATGGTCTGGGCCCACTCTGGTAGGACCCTGAGGTCATCATTCCAGTTCCTTTTAAACGTAATGAGAACTAAATAGATATGGTGCATTCCATTTGTCCTTGAAAGTCAAAATTTCCATTTAACACCCTTGAAATTCAGAATTATCAGCTGGAAAGTTGTGGCAAGGTAGCTGACTTCTGCATTCAAGTGGATGCTACTCGCATCAATAGATAATCTTCCTACTTTGACTGTTTGTCGAAGCTCTTTATTAAATATATAGCATTAAGTCTACCATACACATATTACTTGTGTAGAACTTTTTTTTTTTTTCATTTTTATGGCTCTAACATTTTCAGTAGTGGCGATAGAGAAAGAATCTAGAGGCAGAAAACAAGAACAAGTTTACCACAGGCATTATGTAACTCCAACTGGCCAGTTTAAAGTTAAAATAATGGATAATGGGACACAGTAATAAAAATATACTTTGACTCTGGAATCAGCTTCCTCTGAACCTCTGAAGGCCTTTTGAAATCCAAATTTGATACCTTTTATATGAAGGAAAATAAATGAGTACATGTGGAGTAAATGTAAGAGGCAGGTTTGTGTCAGAGAAGCCTTTTCATGAATTTAAAAATTGGCCTCCACAAATGTTTTCTTAAATTCATTAAAGCTGGTTTCTATATCATTTTTTCCCTCTGAATAAAAGAACAATTAGCATGAGTGATGTCCATATTGAGTTTATGGTAAAGTAACTAACTGGCACTGCAAACATATACTTAAAGTACATAAAACTTTACTCTCTCACATACAAAGGAAGCTGTGCTTTTGTTCACTTGCCTCTTTCCTGATTTTATCCTTGTGACAGAGCAGTTGTTGCACAGTGCCACACTTGGTACTAAAAGCATTTTTAATACCAGCATTAACATTCATGGTGATGTCAAACACCTGCTGCTGTTCTTGTGAAATAGAAACAAGCTGCCACACACAGCATAGTGCTGGGCTGTATCCTCTTATTAGATAGGAGATAAAAGGACAGAATGCTGGAGCAGATTGAGTGTAAACACCAGTACATGCAAGGTGAGACAAAAATGCCTGAGGGTTAAGTTGCTAATTGACAAAACAAAGTAATGTATAAATCACAACGTGTGGTTCAGTGTCACAGATAGCATCCTGTTCCCGCCTTTTATTTCACCTTGCTCTGGTTATAAAATTTGAAACATCTGGGGCTTTTTTCACTGCATTTATGATTTTTTTTTTTTTTTAAGAGTTGAATTTTTGCAATCCAAATATCTCCAAACAATTTTGTGAAAAAAAAAAATCTAAACAGATTGTTTTTTATTTTTTTATTTTGGGGTTTAACAGGAATTCTTTTTACCGCTCTTTCATCCCACAGGTGCAGACTACCACCATGTGCATCTCTGTCAGTCTCAGTGGGTCGGTTGTCCTGGGTTGCCTCTTTGCTCCAAAAATCCACATCATCCTTTTCCAACCTCAGAAGAATGTCTGCAACCTCCGGGTGGCCACCACCCGCTTCAGCGTCAACACTGGTCCGGCCTCCAGTTTTTCCCAAGGTATTGTCAGATAAAAATAATAATTAATTCATTTCACCACTGGGTGTGACTGGGTTTTAAACTCCACCCTGAGTGATGACTCAGCCTTTAAACCAATAACATGATTCTGAATAGATGAATTTGCTTGAGAGGTTGAGTTGAAATATTATTTGAATAATAATAACTGAATGATTGTTATTTTGTATTCTTTCCCTGCAAGATTTTGAGCGGGTGATCTTTGAAACCATTTAAAACCACATATTTAACATTGTATTTTATCAGACCGTTCAATGATGAACTCTCCAACTCCGTAAAATCATAAAAGCCATAGTAGCTCATTCCTCAGGAACATTTAATTACATAAATTAAACACAAATAATGCTAGAAAGACAGAGCTCAGATAATTAGCTTATATTATTTAATCATGGATAAAATAGCTTGGTATTAATCAAAGTTATTACTAAGTTATTATGCTGCTTATTAATTTGGGAGAAAGTTCACCTTAATGCAGAGGTGGGAGATGTGGAGTCACCGAGTCATCTCTATGTCATATATTTCTTCTGCCAAGCCACTGAACCAGGTGAGTCCAACCTGCACAGTGAACTAAATCCTGTAGATTGGACTCACCTGGATCAGTTGCTGGACAGAACAAATACAATAGAGAAGAAGACATAGAGAAGACTTGATGGCTCCACATCTCCCACCTCTGCCTTCTTTATAGTTAATCTGACCAAAGTGTTAAAAATGTTTAATCTGCTGTCATATAACAACTACAGATTTAAGCTTTAATGTAGTGATTTTATATGAGAGACAGATATAGAAGCACGTAACTGTGAAGAGGAAGACATGAATGCACAGCTTTAGTTTTCCAAAAACTGTGCCATCAGTCTGAAGGTTCAGTTTTGATCTCCTCTGGTCAGAGAAGAACATGTTTTCTGGGGCCCCTAGAAAGTTCTACCGAATCAGCAGACTATTGCATCTCAGTCCCTGGAAACACAAAGCAACCATGAGTCTTTTGGCAGCCCTTGAGATCAATATTCGCCTGGAGCTGGCTGCCCAGTGTACGCACTACAGATTAACTATAGAATGGTTTTATTTTTACAAAAAAAAAAAAAAAACTTAAATCATTCATTTTTGTTTTGCAGCATCAGCCTCCAATGTTGTTCCAACAGTGTGTAATGGACGAGAGGTGGTGGACTCCACAACATCCTCCTTGTGAACATTAGGCTGGGTTATTTTCTTTTTGGCAAATTCTTGTAAACAGAGTTATATAATCACTAGTCCAGAATCAGGTGTCTCAGATAAGGATGGGGTCAAACATGCGACTATCGTGACTTTGTTGTCCTCAAAGTGCTGTGAGTAAAAATATCCCAATTTTGTCATTTTGTTCTTTGACTCGTAGAAATTTTGAAGGAAATGCCAATAAAGGAAATGATAGCTCCTGTTTTCTTTTTGGAGATTCTACTTGCAACAATTGAGTAAATTATAGTAAATCTGTTCAATGTAATATATTCGATACGTTTTTAATGTAGATTCTGGTGAACAGTTTGTGCTTTTCTTGTAATTTATGTAAATAAAATGTGTTTTTTATAAATACTCAAGTCTGTTTCTGAGTGTGATTCCTTTAGAGGAAAAATTTTAGATTTGTTAAATATAGCTACAGTATGCATTGAGGTTAAAAGCTTCAAAACCTTCTACAACAAAGTATTTTCTCATTATTAAACCTGTGGTGGTAACTTGTGTTGGGAATGGTTTAAAGTGTCTTTAATGAGGAATATTTATAATCAGAGGGAGACAAAAAGATAATAAAAAATCAAACCTTCCGGCTTACATTTAAGATACACTTCAGACAATTCCTAAGACAGAGTCTGTATTTGCCATTTATCATATCTGAGAAAGCACCTGTAGAAATGGCATAATAATTTAAAGTCATCCGTTAACACTACATCAGCTATCTGGGACCAAAAGCAAAATGCTCGAAAACAGAGCAAAGGCAGATTGGTGGATTCGCACTGCCATCTTGTGTCAGAAGTGTTTTTTTTTTTTTAGTCATCTAGAAAATAAAAAGTATCCTGGATAATACTGGAGAAATTACATAAAATAAAAACTTTTACCCTCTGTAATAGACTTGAGTTCTGGTATGCTGCTATTATTCTATTGTACATATACATCAAATTAAATATCCAGAGACCTCAAACTCAAAACAAAAGTTTAAATCTATTGTACACAGTGAAAATTTTTTTTATTATCTACATTTATATCAGACTATTCTTTTTCTGTTTTAGGTCAGTTATGATAATCATAACAAATTATCTATTTACTTGATACAGAATAGTGAAAGAGATCATTTTATTTTATATCAAAGTTAAATGTTTATTTCAAACTGAAAATATGAAACATAATGGTTCTTTGTGAGACATAATAAAATTTTTTTTTTTTTTATCTTTCAAAAATTAGCTCAGCTATCTGGAAGTAAATTCAGATCCCTATATCTCCGGTTAAGCCTCAAGTTCAACTGTAGGAAGCCTAAATGTCCCAAGTTTGCACAAACCAGCATCTACTCTTTAGGAAGAAAATAAGTTGTGTGTCTTAAAACTTAAACATTTTAACTGTATTTAATTTTAAATTTTAATTGCACATAAAATATATATATATATATATATATATATATATATATATATATATTATGAAAGAAGTCTTATGTGGGCTTTTACTGAAAACCTTAGCTCCATCACTCTAACAGGCTGTATTAAAGTTTGCAAATGTCCCTAAGGACAGTTCTTGGTTTTTGTTGCCATATTTTTTTATCCAATGAAATTAAAAGAGAAGTTTCTGGCCATAATGACCACAATAAAGAAAAAAAATTGACAAAACCATTCAAAGTGTGAGGCATTAGCAAGGGCTTCATTTGTAGGGGGTTAAGGGGGGGGTTTGAAACCCTAAATATATCTGATGCTGTAAATATAACCCTCATATCGCAACATTCCAATTTACAAAAAATATCTTTTATGAAAAGTATGCTGACTTTATTTGTATTTGCCAGAAAATATCTGTTTTGTGCCATAAACCATGATAATAATTTTGGACACTGAGTGTCCATGTTTCCTCTTAATATGATCACTGGGGAAGAGGTTGCAGTTTTGCTCATAAAATAGCTGTGAGACCTCTCTTCTCTACGCTGCAATCCCCTCTCAGCCAACTGGCTCCACAGGACGCCTCCCAATGAGGTGTGCCTTGGACCCCACATGGAGCTGAGAACAGTAAAAACCACAGCACAGAGAAGTCCTTTCTCTTTCCGTGAAGCTTCACATTGGAAGAGGATAAATCCATGGCACCAGGCCCAAAGGCCAAAATTTCCAGAATGATCCATGATTCCGTAAAAGTTTAAAAAACGATCCACTGGACTTTGTTTCCAAGGTTTGAAGACGTTTCGCTTCCCCTCCAGGAAGCTTTCTCAATTCAAATGTCTGGATCCTCAATGAGGGGTGATACCTGGAAGGGATCACCTCTATAACTGAATGGTAAGTTTTTGGAAACTGGAATCTGAGTCCACCACCTCTGTTTAAAGTTGTTTTTTCTCTCTTAACATAGATGGCTTCCTTCACGCCCCTCTCAAACCACCTATTTTATTTATCCAGAATGTGAACATTCTGGTCCTAGACAGGTTTCAGATATTACAGGCTAAAAATGGAACCAAACAACCCACTCGTCGGTTTCAATTTGCATGTTGCCAAACAAAACAAGGCCTTGTCTATATAAAAAGTCAAACTCACTGCAGATCCAGACATTTGAATTAAGAAAGCTTCCTGGAGGGGAAGCGAAATGTCTTGAAACTTTGGAAACCAAGTCCAGTGGATTGTTTTTTAAACTTTTACGGAATGACTATGACCTGGATGACTGAGAATCTTCATCAGGATAAGCCATGATGGTTGACTTTTCAGATCCTAACTGCTGCTAAAAAGACTTTTTGCAACACATTTCTTTGAGTTTCAGAACTTACAGAGCCGGACTGGAGGAGAAAGTCTTAAAGGGCCGTTCCCTTAGTTGGAGACGCGTGGGACTAAGAAAAGCCCCCTTTGCTGTGAGCCTGCCATGCTACAGTAAGCTGCTGCTGGATGAAAACTCAAATCTTCCAAAAAGGACAGGAACAGAGGTATAAGGTCTGTCACAGTTAGGGAAAGAATCTAGTGAAACAATATTTCTTTTGATGATTTTGATCATTTCATGTGTTTACTGATGGGTAAAGACAAAGCTAACAGGATGGATCACATGGTACACTATGCTACAGTAATATGCTTTGAGCTGTTGTTGAAGATTGGACACGCTTTATTACACTAAGGGTTTAAACACTGATATAACATTAGTGTTTATTTGTTCCTCAAATGCTCATTACATTTCCAATACCAAGTTATGACTAAAAGCCATTTAATGGAATCCTGATCTCTATTTGCTGCTAGCTATTTCAAAGAGAGTAAAGAATCATTTAACTAAAGGTTATTGGTTCCTGATTAAGCAAATTATTCAATTAAACATTATTTGGCCAAATAATTTTCACCTCATGGATTTGCATTATGAATTGGTTTGAAAACATTCAAATCGCTATAAATCGGTGAAAAACTAATTTGATCACATCCAAAATTCTTCAAGGTAAACTTTGGTTCTCAAACACAAAATCAGTGCTACAGTAAACTGTAATATGGTTTTCAACCATGCTTCCCCTTCCTCTTCGAAGATAGTAGTTTAGTTTAGTTAAGTTTCACTAGTTTTTAGTCAAAAGTTTTAAACCGAAATATGTTTGATTTGGAGCTGAATGATTTTTGTTAATAAACTCTTATATTTTGAACAGAAGTTGTGGTGAATTTATTCCATGTATGTGTAGAGTTAACTGTTTGACTAGGATTTGAGCTCGAATCACTCTTTCGTTTGTTGTTCTAACACACAGCTAGCAGGGCGTGTGTTCATAAACAATATATGACATTCCGAATAATATCTGATTAAATAAGATATTTGCCACCCCTACCGGGGAGGGCAATAAACATCTTAAGGTATCACAACACGTGTTTAAATATTTGGTAACTTCCCCCTACCCCCCAAAACTTGGAATCCTTCACCCACAGACCTGTCTCTACCATGATGCAATTTAGGAAATCTTTTATTAGAGTTCTGACTTGGAGTGTAGTTCCAATGAGGAAGAATCCTATTTTAGTGATTTGAAATTGAAAAACAGAAGACAAGTTCTTCTAAAAACAATTACAAAACGGCCTGCCATAACATATACTACTAAATGCACAAACTCGAGCAGCGATAATCTCCTTCGCCATCTCCCTCTCCTTTGCAACTGTAGCGTTCCTGCTTTTTCTTTTACAAACATGCTCCATCTCACCATATGCCTGCATTTATATCTCTATGTTGTGAAATAGGAAGCCTTCCTCTTTGCTGTTGTCATGGTGACTCACCGAATTGGGGCTTTATTAATGATGGCTTTTTATAGATATTAGGCACGAGTTTGACTCCGAGTGAACCTACTCAGAGTTGATTAACTTCTCACACCAGCTGTTGTGAAACTGAAATCTCAGTTTCCATCCTAAGATTAGATCAATTCAGTTCATTTCAACTGAGCTGTTTGCATTTGGAACATGTTGCTGTCAGCTCAAACAAGGTCCAAAGAAATCTTATCATCAGTGAAGCAAGCCATCTAAAAAATAAAAACAAACCCATCAGAGAGATAGCAAAAAAATTGGTGTAGGCAGATAAACTGTTTGGAATAGAGAGTTCAGCAAAATATGTAAAGCACTGGCATGGTTCATGAAACAGGAGGGCCAGATTAGAGTTTGCCAAACAACATCTGAAAAAGCCTTTACAGCTCTAAAACTACATACTATGAGCAGATTAGACAAAGATCAACTTGTATCATACCAGCATAGTGGAAAGAGAAGAGTATGGAGATGAAAGGTATGGCTCATGATCCAAATCATACCACCTAATAATTGAAGCATGGTGGTGGTAGTGTCATGGTGTAGGCATGTACGGCTGTCAAAGGAACAGGTTTCCTTGTATTTATAGATTATGTCATCCATAACAAAAGCAGCAGGTTTGATTTATTGCCAACTTTTCCAATAGGTTGTGGTCCCTTAAAAAGTGGGAGGAACATTTACAAAGTGTTATAATTCCTTCACCTGACTTGAAAATAGCCTCAAATTAATGCTGAAATTCTTCAGTTCAAGTACATTTTGTTGGTTTCAATTCAAATCCACGGTTGTGGTGTATAGAGCCAAACAATATAGAATTGTATGGACCTTACCATGTGTGTGTATATATAATATTAAAAGGGGGCCACTGAAAGAGTAGGGGCATGTTCCCTTGTCCTGACACCTATTTAATAAGGATAGCGAGTTTCTCTAGTTTTGTGGCTGAAGTCTGGGCCCAAAGAGAAGAGCAGCCTCTGCTGCCAAGGCAGGAGGAAAAAAAAAGTCACACATTGTTTAATTTATGATATTTGAACAGGTGGGGTCCTGTTCATGAGTGAGGGGAGGGTTGAGTGTGGGATAGACGGATTGTTCCGCTGTTTCTATAAATGCAGACTTTGTAACAGGCTGTTGTGGTAAAAAGAGAGCTGAGCGAAAAGGCAAAGCTCTGGATTTACCAGTTGCTCTACATTCCTACCCTCACCTATAGTCATAAAGTCTGGATTATAATAAAATGAATGAGAGCCCTGTACAAGCTTTCTCCACAGGTCGACTGGGCACTCCCTTACAGACAGAGGGAGGAGCTCGGTCATCCAGGAGAGTTTAGGACTAGAGTCACTACTACTACACATCAAGACGAGTCACATTTCGGGTGGGTCATAAATAAACAACAATAAACATTATATTTAATACATGGTAAATAATAAAGAAATGGGGTAACAAAATACACAGGAAGAATAAAATACAAAGGTTCAACAAAAAGACAAAAAAACAGACCAAAAAAATGAATGGGGAATAAGAACATTTGCTATTTATTTCTCATATTTCTTTCTTATTGTAATTGAATTACTGTTTACATTTATTTCTTCACTGTATTTTTGTTCATTTGATTGTATATCTATTTTTCATTGAGAATTTTGTACATTTATTTGTTTATTTTCATGACGTCACGCCTCTTGATAAGAAGCGTTGCCGTGTCTGACCGCCAGGTGGCGACCGCGGCGCAGCTGCAAACAGTACAGTGAGGTCCAACCTCTTCCTTTAATGACTGGAGCCTTTCGAGAACCAGTGAGGCAGCAGTAGGAAGTGATTCCGCAGGGAATATTCGCCTACTAAAGATCTACCGTAGCTACTGATATCAGTTATTCAAGAAAAGGTAGGTTTTCTATTAGTAGATATTAGTGTTATTTCCTGATCAGTGTGAAGCGGAAGGATTATTTGATATCCCAAACTTATAAAAACAATTTTTTTCTCTCTGTTATTTGAAAAATGCAAAACAAATTGCATTATCTGGACAGTAAATTACATGGAAAGCTATAATACTATGTAAATGTACAACATGTGCATTATTGACCATGTTTAGTGAGAGACAGCGCCACTGGGCGAGTCCAGGCATATTCCCTTGTCCTGGCAGCACATCCAGTGATAAGCATAGTGAGTTTCTCCTGTCTTTAGCTAAAGCATGGCCCCAAAGAGAAGATCAGCCTCTGCTGCTAAGGCAGGAGGAAAAAAGGTGAAAGAGGAGCCCAAGGACGCCTTCACCTCTGCAAAAGAGGCACTTCTGGCTGCAGGGCCACAGATGAAAGGCAAAAGGAAGGTGGATGAGCACTGCTACCTGTCTTCAGCAGAGGTAGATCAAAAGCACTGACAGTCCATATTATGTCATCTATCAGTGAGACTTCTGAAAGTTAAATACTTTTTATTATTTCCATCAGGTGCACGAGGATTATGACTGCATGCTCAACCAAACAAACATAGGAAACAACAACAACAAGTTTTACGTCATTCAAGTTGTAAAAGAAAACAACTCCTACTATTCATGGAACCGCTGGGGAAGAGTGGTAGGTTATATCCGACATGATTCAGTTAATGTTGATTTTTTTGTTTTGTTATTATATGAAGCCAAATCAAAAAAAGATGTCATCTCAAGGCATTTAAGCATCCTGTCATGTTTTCCTACAGTTCTGTTTTCCAGTATGCTCCAGATTTATTTCAAATGAACCTGAAGCGTTCTGATAAAGCGTACTCATAATCAGTGCAGTTATATTCTAAACATATAACAATCACTTTATGACAACAGGCCAATTATCTAAGTATCCTAGTTAATTTTGTAAAGTCTTTTACTTTGTAGAAAACCTTCCTTCTGAGCAGGCATCTGGTGACAGTGGAAAAGAAAGACTCCCTTTTAACTGGACGATATCTAACAGAACAATGCTCAGTTAGAGAGGTTGTAACTTTTTTAAACCATGCTCTTGGGCTGGGGTTTACACAAGGCTGGTGACATGACTGTAGAACAACAGCATGATTTTAATTGCAACTGGTTCATACTGGTTGTTTAAAAAAAATAAAAAAGTTATTCATTATTAGGGATGGGGATCGAAACCCGGTTCTATCAAGGACCCGGTTCCCCTTTTTTCAAAACCCGAAAATCAATAACGTTTGGGGTTATCGATACCACTATTGAGTCTGGTCGTTTTTTCTTTTCTCCCGGAGGTCCTGTAACATAATTGTGTGTTCCTCGAGTCGCGTCACAGCATTTAAATCTAATCAATCCAATCACTGCAGCATGTCCACCAATGTTTTGGAATGAAATTGTAAGCAAACAGAAATTAAAAGTAAAACAAGTCTGGCAGTTAACTTCGCTCGCGACTCGAGGATGGCTGAACGGACGAAAAGGTCTAAAGTTTGGCTTCATTTTACCAAGCTCAAAGATAAAGAAGAAGCGAAATGCAACTTATGTTGCAAAATGATCTCTTTTAAAGGGGTGAACACAACCTCAATGGCCAAGCACATTAGTATTGTGCATGAAATAAAGGTCAAATGCAGTACCTTCGACTGTCTCCGGGTTGAAAAGACTCCTCCTCCTCCTCCTGCTGCTGCCGCTGCAGGAGGAGGCTGTAATCGGCAGCATACAAGCTAGTTAGCTTGAAAAATAAATAAAGTTTCAGACGTGCTGCGTGATGATGTGTTCAGATTGGCTCAGTAAAACGACAATTAGGTTATCATGATGCGTTCAAGTGTAACGTAAAGAAAAGGGATATTGAGTTTTTGGCGAGAAACATGAGCAATACAGTTGTATATTGCTCTAATTATTTTAGAATATATAATTAAACTACTGATGCCAACATTTATTAAAAATTACATTTAATTTAAAAGACAATTATTTATTTGCTAAATATTTTCCTAATAACTAAAAACACGATGAAAAGTGACAGTAGACAATACATTAACCAACAATTGTGAAAATTTATATATTTTTTTAAACCAAAAGAAGACATTTCTTCAAAATATAGGACATTTCTTCAAATAATTTTTTTCCCCACTTCCTTTCTGTCTGTTAAAAACATATTGTCGCACGGTCTTTCCACCAAATAACAGAAAAGTATCGATAGTGGTATCAATAAAGACTCGGATCGATAAGAAGTATCGATAAAGGTATCGATATCAATAAATATTAACGATCCCCATCCCTATTCATTATATAAACACTGTGCAACTGAAATGAATGCTGTGTTGTAGTGATCTAAAGGTGCAGCCTGCAACTTTTATTTTTCCAGGCTTCTGGAAAAACCCAGTTTTGGGGTTTAATCCCAACTTTACATCCCGTTTTGTAATCCAGGTGGGTCAGCGGGAAGCTTTGCACACCTATGGAGTATAACTAGTCTCAGAAACTCAGGCTTTCCGCACTTTTACAGTTTTCTGGAAGTTTGTTCCAGATAAGTGGAGCATAGGAACTAAATGCTGCTTCTCCATGTTTAGTTCTGGTTCTAGGTATGTAGCAGCAGCAATTTAGTATTTAAGTCATCACACAATGACAGGATGACCACAGCGGGGTCCACCTTCTGAGCGTAAGCGATCATCATGGACTTCTACAAAGAAGAAAGTTAACAGCTGACGAGCAGAAATTAAGTACATGCCTGTTTTTAGATGTTTTATCATATGTCATATAGGCTAGCTGCCTATATGTTTGTTCCCCTCAACATCAACTGTTAACTTTATTCTTAATTTTACGGAAAAGCAACAACCTATCAGTTAAAGGCAAGGGAAGTTTATTTATATAGCATTGGTAGAACTTTTCAAATTGCTGTACATGAAAAAAATAAATAAAATATTTTAGTGCCATAAAGGTGAATATAATATTTTAAGAAAATATAATTATAAAAATTAATGGAAAATAAAGTGATCGTATTAAAAAAATGAAAGGACTCAAAATGTAACTATGTTTAGATGGCACAGCGAAAGGCTACTCGAAGCAAATATGTTATTAATCTCAATTTGAAGCATTTTAGAGTTTTGCAGATTTTACTGTATTCTGGGTGTTTATTTTTAGATTAGAGGCGCATAACAAGTAAAAGCTGCTGCTCTGTTTTTGATTCTAGGTATGCAGAGTCTATTTGAGTCAGAAGACCTGGGAGGTCTGAGTGGTTAATACACTGACAAGCCTGTAATGTATTTTGTTGTTCAGTCATTGGGGGAGTTTTAGACTAACATACGTATTTAAAAGTTTATTCTCTGAGATACGAGGAGCCAGAGTAACAACTTTAGGACTGGGATGGTGTGCTCCACTGTCTTAGTTTAGGGGAGACTAATTTTATATCAGCAGTACCATTGCTTTCACGTTTCTTTTTTTCTTTTGCCTAAACTACTGTTTTCCTTTTTTTTATCTTTTTTTTTCAGTGAATGTAAATAGAACATTAAAGAGGCATGACTGAGTTTTCTAATGATACTGCCATCTGTGGCCAAAACACAGAACTGCAGAACTCTTCTGCTCATTCTTGTAGGCCGTGCAAATGCTTCAAGTTTTTCTCTTCTTTTTAAAATTATTTTTATCTTATATAGGGTTGTCATTGGTGTCTGGAGCTTGGTATCGGTCACTTCTGAGTATTTACAAAATCCCCGAAAAATCCATCTTGAATATAACACTTCCATTGTTTGCCAGGTTGTACCTACTTAACATGAGCATGCTTGACTTCACATCTGCAGAAACAGCACGGTAGCTTGAGGTAAAATAGGCTCATTTAAAAATGTTTAAAGACATACAACAAGCTGTTGTGAAGCGCCTTGAACTAGTAAAGTCCAGAAACCAGCACGAAAGTTCAGCACAAGATGACTGCTCTGACTTAAATATCACCTTTTCCTCTGTTGTCGGAGTCTCGTGAGAAAAACCTCTCCTGTCTGGCAACTGTCAGACACATATTTAGGTGTGTTTAGCCAATCAGCATCAAGCAGCCAGCTTTACGATCTGCCCCTGCTCCATAGACCCCATAAGAGGCCTTTACTTTCTCGTTGGGTAAATTACAATACATGGATTAGAGACTTGACTGGCCTGCCGATACCTGCTGATCCAGAGCAGAGGGGCGTATTCACCTAAGAGCGGGCTCAACCGAATATTGATAAATCCAGCATAATTAAGCGGACATTTAATTCAGTTTAATGACCACATTTCTGAAATGTAATAATACATATTTGACCAATTATTTTATTAAACTTATAGCTGAGGTTTAGCCTCCCTAGAGTTCAATGAGAAATCGCCGCTATTGTAATTGAACATTTTTTATATAGTGGTAATTAGATTAATATGCCTAGTAAAACTAAAAAAAAAAAAAAAACGGGTGTGTTTGGTTTTCAAAAGCCTTTAAATCCATTTTGGATTAAATAACTTTTTTTTGTTGACATGGTATTTCCTAAGAAAGTGATTTCTTTACCTAATTAATATTAAATGAACACTGGGAGGTATTATTACACTAAATCTGCGTTATTTTAAACTTTTTAGGGAGAAATGGGACAATCCAAACTGACTGCGTTTGATAAGGTTGAATCGGCTGTAAAAGACTTTGAGAAGAAGTTTAAGGATAAGACCAAGAACAACTGGGCTGATCGGATGAACTTTGTTTCTCACCCTGGGAAGTACACACTGATTGAAGTAGAAGGAGAGCAGGATGCTGAGGTCAAGGTGATGTAACACATCATCCCATTGCAGCATGAAGCATTGGGTAATATTTTCATTAGCTTCGTCTTTGGAAGCAATCTATATCTACATTTTTTTCTCCACAGGTGGACCATGTTGATGGCAAAGCAGGGGGAGTCTCCAAAAATGTGCTCCCATGCACTCTCGATGAAGCTACACAGAAACTTATTAAGCTCATTTTCAGCAACGACATGTTCAAGGAGGCGATGGAATGCATGAATTTAGGTGGCTGTGTCTCACTAGCTTGGCTTGAAGTTGAGATTCAAAATGTAGTAATGAAAAAAATTAAAGAACAGACATGCAAATGGTCAACCATTGTTAGAAACAAAGGGTGAAATTGGACTCTCCTTATCTTAGCTTATTTAAATATAGGTATTTTAATTCTTATATGATGTCTCTGTTCTTAAAGTTTTTTTTTCTATTTAAATTGATATAACGCTGCATATCCTTTGCTATCTTAAGCCGTTTTAATTAAACAAATTTATTAATTGTAATTAAATTAAATACATAAAAAATACAATTAAGCAAAATTATTAGTAACTATTCCATAATATAGATCAATTTGCTTATTAAAAAATAAATATACATTTAAAAATATTTCTTTAGCTTTAGAAGTCTGTATACCAACTTCTGACTAGTCTGTAAAGCTGTATAATCCCGGTTTGTTTAAAAACACTGCCTTCTCATTTGAATAAAAGAATAGTAAATAAAAGACAAATAAGTCAACATAAAATACCTAAAATAGCTTTATAAAATAAGTGTTACAACACAATTATGAAACAAATACATTTTAAGAATAAATCAATCTTAAATTTCCGAAACTGAATGAATAGTAAAAAAAAAAAAAAAATCTTGAGTTAAATGCACAACAATGACACTCATGCCTCTCGCTTTTCTTGGGTACAATAACGAGGGTCTTCCTAATCGGCCGGAATAATTAACTAATGCTCTTAATCTCAAAGGCATTGTGCTGCAGGCATCAGAAATTTGGTATGTGCTGCACTTCTGACAATGAAGTTTCTAGAATAGTGTTCACATCTCCAAAATAATGCCTCTAGACAGATAAACTGCACGCAACATGTTAGAAATCTTGATGTGATCAAACCACTCCAGTAAGGCTGAAACTTACTGTGGAGGTGCAAAAAAAACCCCATCAATATTCGGTCTTCGTGAGCTTAAAGACTAAAGCTATTTCAAGAATGCAAGAGTTCTTTAAAAGACTAATTTCAATGTTTATAATGCTTTTTAGCAAAGCAAGTGTGCCAATAGACCTAGTGAAATCCTTGATTTAACCAGTTGTTCTTTGTTCATGTACATTTTAGACATCAAGAAGATGCCCCTGGGTAAGCTAAGTAAGGTACAGATTGCAAAAGGGTTTGAAGTTTTGGAGGAGATTGCAGCTGCTATCGACCAAAAGGGTAGAAGAGGGCACCTTGAAGAACTCTCATCAAAGTTCTTTACTACAATCCCTCACAACTTTGGCAGGACCAGACCTCCAACCATAGACAGCAAAGAGATTGTTGAGAAGAAAAAGGAGATGCTCATGGTAAAATATTTATTTAGTTTTAGTTTTGCTCTTATAAAAGTTGTCAGCACTAACATTCTTTTAAAATGTTGTTCCTTAGGTGCTGGCAGACATTGAGCTCGCCCAGACACTGAAATCAGAAACAGAGAAAGCTCAGGAAGAGATGATGGAGACAGTTCCTCATCCTATTGACCAAGACTACACTTCGCTCAAATGCAAACTGTCTTTACTTGCCAAAAATACAAATATGTATAAGGTACTGTGCCCTTTTATAGCTAAAAATAGGTATAATTTTCCTGTCCCTAAGGTGTTTAAAGTTTTTTGCCTCTTAAGATCATTGAGAAATACACAAAGGCAACTTCAGGTCAAGGTCGTAAGCCAAAGATTCTCAATGTTTGGGAGGTGGATCGAGAGACAGAGGTAAGTCTGATCTGCCAGTTTTCTGCTTTTATTGGAAAAAAACAAGCTGTGATCTAATACTTTGTAAATTCAAGGGAGAACGCTTTAGTGAAAATGACAACCTAGAGAACCGCCGCCTGCTCTGGCATGGCACAAATATAGCAGTGGTGGCAGCCATCCTCAAAAGTGGTCTTAGGATCATGCCCCATTCTGGAGGCCGGGTTGGCAGTGGGATCTACTTTGCCTCTGAAAATGCTAAATCTATATGTTATGGTGAGATACCTCTAATAAGACTATATTTTCCATCTTTTCAGATCGTAATATTATATTTGACTATATAGTATTTTTTTTTATTTTTTTTTTAGTGACTACCTCAGGCAAAACTGGAGTGATGTTTCTAAGTGAGGTGGCTCTGGGTAAGGAGTTCACCATTACCAAAGACAACCACACTTTGAAGAAGGCCCCTGCAGGTTATGACAGTGTGGTAGCACGAGGCACTATGGAACCAGGTAAAATACTTTGATGCATTTCTAAATCTTACTCTTAAGGTTATTGCCTCTGCAGGACAACACAGCATCTGTGATCAAAACTTGGGATGAGTATTTATTGATGGGTGACTCAGCAAAGGCAACAATAAAACGGTTGAGCCAGATAGGAAGTTAGACATGGGAGGAGCAAAGTGGATCTGGTACATGTCGGAAAAGGGACTAGAAGCCATTCTTATTGATGACAAGGGCGTAGGTTTGATTTCCACTTTGGTAGGGACACTATTGGTCCTAAGTTTAATTACTGTCATTTTACCTTTGCAAAAATATGCATGCTTTTTTTATGCTTGACGTGAGCATCAGGGTGCATTTCGTTTAAAGAGAAAAGCAGCGTTTCTTGCTACATTTATACTAATTTTATCAGCACTACACACATTAGATGTTGTTTATCAATGTTTGAAGCGTCACTGGCTCTGATCAATGTGGCATTAATTATTTTTCACTTTGAAAAGGTTTGCATTTAAACATACCTGTGACTAAGACAGTAGGTAAATATGTGCCTAATATAGTCTAAATATGCCTGTTATATGTGGGTTTATTCTGTATTTTCTTTTGAAGATACAGAATTGTGCAAACATAAACGGGTGAAACACACTCTTATTTTTTGAATGCTCTCTCTGTATCATGAAATAACGCAAAATAACACATTCAAGGAATGGCAAAAACGTTTATTGTATTTATATATAGTGGCATCATCTACAAAACACAACACTAAAAATTTGACTAAATTTATTCCAATATAAAATCACTTTTAACAATTATTAAAAGAAAACATAACACCTTCTTGTCTGTAATGTAATAATATTCAAAATAAACAGCCGGATTAAAGCATTTTTTACTAAACACTAATGTAATTGTAATTGGCTTTATCTTATTTTTAAAAGTAGAAATAGTCAAAGAAATTGCAACATTATGTGGAACCGTAATCATGCTTTCTAAACAAAAATAACAAATGTTTAGGCACCATCTTGTGTTGTTATTCTCTATAAAAGAAATAACACCTGCTATTTATAGCTGAACTGCCTCAAAGGGTCGTCATAAAGTGAAAACAGTAATAACAATGAAGTATTGTTAAAAGGGAAACCCTCACATTTTTTTTCTCAGTCGGCCGTCGCTAAGAATCAGCAATCAGCAGCTTTCGCCTGTTTAAGTGTTGATAGAATTAAGTTTTTTTCATTAGGACTAGTTTTGTAGCCTAATATTATTTTCAGTAACTAGAGTGAATAAAATTCTTATTTCGTGTTCCAAGCACGCACAAACGCATACGGACTAGAAAACAGCCAATCAGGAAGAGAGAAGGTGGAACTTGAGGCAGAGCAACCAATGAGAGTGGAGCTAAACAGGACAGTTACTGATTTAAGGGACAGGAAAGACCGGGCAGCTAGACGGAGCGGCAGCATCAGCTAATGAGCTGCGAGAGAAAAAAGATAGGCTGTGATCACACACAGTGGCTGATTTGTAAATTATAAACATGTTTTNAGACGGAGCGGCAGCATCAGCTAATGAGCTGCGAGAGAAAAAAGATAGGCTGTGATCACACACAGTGGCTGATTTGTAAATTATAAACATGTTTTTCAAATCGAATTATTGGTAGGGACAAATAGGTCTGTCCAAAATTTTGGTAGGGACATGTCCCTATGGTCCCTATGCAAACCTATGCCCATGATTGATGAGATATTTTCCACAGGCTCGGTGGTGCTGTGGCATGACAGAAAACCTTCTGTCATTTTTTGTTAAACATAGAGAATTTTTATGTTTTTTAAAGATTGCGAAGCACAACGGGAAAATATATCTAAAACCTCACAAGACAAACAGAAAGTCAGAAATGGGAAGAGTTAGGTTGAGGGGAGTTGTCTTGATCAATGTATCCTACTTGCATTTAGTTGGCATGATGGATGAATTAAATTTTTATGACGGATTCATTGTGAATAAGGTGTTACACCACAGCATCCAACAAACAGATTTGCCCTCACTGATGTAAGAATTGAAGGGTTTCAGCGAAATGTAACTGATTGTCGCTTACTGACACAGAAAGATAATAGCCGTCACACCTTCAGAATTAATAAAAGACAAACAATGTAAAGTATGTAAATGAACGGATATATATTACTGTTGAGAACCCATGAGATGATGAACAGGTTCCACCTATTAAAACAACATTTTTAGACCTCTTCTTCACCTGCTGCCAGATGATTTCACCTAAATAGATACATTGATCCACTACCATTGAAGAAATAAACCCGTAATGTTACTGTGGTCACAACACACTACGACAAGCCATTTTAATATGTACTACTTTTACTAAACATGTATTCCTGTTATCTGAAAAAAAAAACTTTGTTTCCTTGTCAAAATGACCATTTCAAACAAAATTACATTGTTCACATCTAGAATAGGCATTCTGTATGTCTAGAATTGAACTATAGATCTCCATATTCCTGTTGTATTATTTTTCCTATGTCAATACATATTCAGTCAAGGTGAGAAATTTCAGAACGGCCACTTAAAATGCGTAAACATTTCTAGGTATATAAAAACAAATTCTTACTAGTATAATTTTGTTTTTTTCATTTTCTAAAATTTATTTTCTCCTGCAAAAATGTATTTTAGAAAATACTGTATATAATTACAGTTCAGTCTAGCAGTGTGATTTCTTATCAGGAAGAATCTCATTTTAGTGATCTATAAATGGAACTAAAGAGGAGAATGCTTTTAATAAACGTAAAAACGACCTGCCATAGGGAGTTCATATAAACCTATCCATTAAGTCGAGCAACTTTCTCCTTCTCTATCTTCTTTTAACACATTCTCCGTCTTTTCTTTATTTCTTTATTAAAATCTCTAGTTCCCGTTAGGTGAAATAGACACCTCCTGATGAGTGTTGTCATGTTTACTCGTCGATTTGGGGCTCCACTGACGATAGCTTTTTAAACTTGTTACAGAAGTGCTTAATTTTGAGTGGACCTACTTAGAGTATCTCTTTTAACAGTTTATAGGCTTAACGTGGGTAATTTTTTATTTAAATGTTTTATGGTTAAAGAGCCCTGAATAGCCAAAAGAGGTAATTAAAACAAAGTCACACCAAAAACATACAAAAAATTACAAAGAAAATTGTCAACTTAAGAGGGTAAGGCTCCACTATGTGTAAAGAAAGTATTTTTGTACAAACTAGTGGCGGCCTAGTGGTTAGGGCATAGTGACTTCAATCCCCCCACTCCCACAGACTGCCACTTCCAAGGGGATAGGTTAAATGCAGAAAATTGATTTGATTATTAAAGTATGTTAAAATAAAAAACAAGACAAAAAACAATTTGAAGTGGATGGTTCACAAAAAACTTGAATTTAAACAGGATGGGTTCATTAAGCATGGTTTCTGTTAGCTGGCTTATCATTATATGTGTTTTATCTGGTCTTTTTTTTTTCATTTAGCAACTATTCCTCTGTTGTTAGGAAACAAAAAATATAATCCAGCCTAATCAGCCACTCTTTGGCACATTTTACCAATCATAGTAATTTTATACATGAACATAAGTTATGAAAGCTTGAAAGACCAAAGGAAGTTTTGGTTGTCTGTTGTGTTTTCAGATCCGTCTAAAGACATCGTCATCAACCTGGAAGGCAAGAAGGTCACTGTTCCTCAGGGAAATGCCATCAACCAGCCGCAATACTCTGAAAGCTACTTCAGCAGTAGTGAATACCTGATCTACAAAGAGAGCCAGTGTCGCCTTCGCTATCTGCTTGAGATGGAAATAAATTATTAGTTGTAAAGATTCAACTCTGATTGTGCAGGTCCTAAGGAATAGTTACTCCTACCATATTGCATAAGCGCCTTTTTCTGTTCTGTGCCTTACAATCGTATGCATGATGCATAGAATGTGCTTTGGCTTTGCACATACTTAGGTGAAATACAAAAGTAATATTCTGTACTTTATAAAAAATGGTGAATTTTCTTAATGCTTTTGGAAATCTGTAGTTGACCATGCTTAAATGGTCAGAATGTTTGTTTGCACTCTAGGGTTTTTAAGGGATGTTTCACAACTTTATCCAAAACATTAGATGCTTATAGTCATGACTTAGGATTTCAAATGAATGTAATTAATCCTACAGTTTTTCATGTAGGAATATATGAAGGCTAGCTGACCAAGAAGAAGAAGAATTATCTTTTTTGGAACACTTTCCTGGAGATGGTCCCTTTACATGTATAAACTTTAGCTATAAAGTGACTTCCAGTATGGATTTGCACCTCTATTTTAAATAAAATAGAGCAAGAGTAAAATGGAAGTTAATATACATTTGTGTTTACAGGCGAGTGAAGTCCAGCATGTTGTTCACAATGAAAAAAAAGTAATACAGTGATTGTCATTAGTGACACATGCTAATTGCTAATACTTTTATGTACTTATGGTTTCAGATTGTTGAGACATGATGCCACACACTAACAAAAAAAAAAAATCTTTATTTTGCACACACAAGCCCTGAATTATCCAATAAACAGAAACAGGCACACCTGTAAACCTGTCTGTGTTTAAGAAATTATTGTGTAATAAATGTTAATACAGAAGAAAATATTAACCTGAAGATTTTTCTTGTAAAATGTCATTTTTTTTCTTGCTGGTTTTCTGGTTTTTACCTCTAACAGGTTGTCTTTCAGGGTTGCCCTGAATTTAACTGAATCTATTTATTGGACGTCTATATCCATCATCCCTGTCTTTATTGAAGAAGACCTTCCCCACTGCATGATGCATCATGTGGTACTGTGAAGTTGCACTGACAGTAGTTTGCATTGTTAGTTTTTCCACAGATAGTGGATACTTTTGGTTTCAACTGATCAGACCACCTTTTTGCCCGTGGTCTTTAAATCCACATCCAGATAGGTTTTGCTCTTATTTCAATCAATCAATTTCTTCCTTTTTGAAACCCCCCATTAGAACTTTTTTCCGTTCATAAATGTAGGTCTTTTTAACTAGAAACTTGTACAATACATTTCAGCTTTAGTACTTACATTTTAGGATTAACATGCTCTGTATATAAGTAAAATATTAAACTTTACCTATAGAAGAGCATGTTATTTTAATCTTGCCAATACTTAATGGGATATTGTATTAGAATTACTGTCATCTAGCATTTAGATGGGTTATTTCACTCAAACGAACCCTACTGCATCAGTGGCCTCAATCATGTAGGCCTTTTGCGGCAACGGTAGATGTCGTGCAGAGATGGGTGGTCCAGCTCTAGAAAGTAAAAGCTCTGCCTAGTTTGCTTCATGTTGTTCACATAACCAGATCATTAGCTTCCAGTATGTGTTGTAGAGCTGAATACGCATTTTGTTGGAACTAATCTACTAAACCCATGGAAACCTACAATTCTGTATCGTTAACTGTTTTTTATTACTCTTCGGCTACTCTTATCCATAGCACTGACAACCCCAATTAAGATGGCTAAGAATTCCAGTAAACTCTGATCATCACTCCGCCATCATGCTTGAAAAGTTCAGTTTAGGTAACGGCATATAGAGTTTTCTAGAAGACATTTCGCCTCTCATCCAAGAGGCTTCTTCAGTTCAAATTAGTGGTGGAGGGCACTGAGATACAGTACCATAAACTGTATATATGCCTCATTTAAGTGTGAGTCAGGTGAGGACATTGCCCTCCCTCTCTTGTGACTCACACTTTAATCATCACACATCAGAACCCTGTAAAGACCATTAACCCCAATCCAGTCGGAGGAATCAGATCTTCACTGATATGAAACACAGCCATCTGCTTTAATTGCAGACAGCTCTGTTCACGTAACTTTTAACCGCACCCATCAGCACACACACTCCCATTCTAGGCAAGCATTTTCCATATTTGCAAATTTCCACATATTTAAATTAGGTGATGATGGCATTTAAAAAAGTCAAGCAGCTTTGAGACCAGCCAATAGTGACTTTCCTTGCTTGAGATTTGGAAACAGTATTGGTGATTTTATGCATCTAATGAACTGGTGAGACAGCAGAAGGAATATCCCCTTACTCTAGATCTACATCAGCTGATGATATTGGTTATTCAAGAAAAGGTAGGTTTTATAATAGTAAGACTTGTTTTTCTGTGTGTTTTTTATATGTACTTATGGATTTGCTGATATTACAAATTATTTTTACCCCTGTTATTTGATACATAAAACAAGCAATAATTGCAGCGTTAATTGAATTAAAAGTCATAATAGCCTAATACATAAACATAAAACATATATAAATTTGTTTTCATGATCAGCGAAAGACAACAATACTGGGCGAGTGGTATGGCAGGCCAATGTGCTTTACCAGATGTCTCTGGTAAAGCACATTCAAATGAAAATTACTCTTAATTAAAAATACTTATAATTTATTGGAACATATGTAATTATTTCATAAAAGTACTGTCAGAAGTTTAAATTTTGAATATGACCAGACTTTTCCTTTAAATACATTGCGTCCAAGTCAAAATGAACATTTCTGAAATCAATAACATTCTTCCTATCAAAGATGAAAATGTTATTCTACAAATGATATCCCTTTACCAGCTGAAAGGACTTTATTTCTATCTAAAAAAAAACTTCAAAATTCTAACAAGGATAAAATCAAAAATACAAATGTCCATGATACAGTTAATATTAGTCATTAATACGGCATTTTACTGTGCTCAACAACCGCTGCTTTTTATGCCAGCACGCCTATCAAAAAGTCATGTGGAGATAGGATAAGGATATTAATTATGTCTTATCTGCGACTTGATTCAGCCTCACTTTTCTGCACGCAGGCTGAGATCTGCTGAACAGAACTTGTTAATGTTTCAGACTAATCGGTCTCCGCCAGGTGACGTCAATTGTTAACCTCGGGCGCG
>NW_015150873.1:308422-309924 GCF_000732505.1 Cyprinodon variegatus | reverse complement strand
AAAAAAAAAAAAAGAAGACGAGTGATATAACAGGAAGGATGTAAACGCATTTATTCTCCTTTGGAAAATAAATAAATAACCTTATTGTAATTAGGGTGAGGAAAATGTTATTTTTTTGGTCTTATTTATAAAGGACAATGATGTATTCTGGTTGCATATGTGCAAAAGAGCTCATGGTATGGATCGGATGATGACACATGATTTTGTTTTTTTATTGCAAAATTTACAAGGTAAGTTACAAGTTACAAAGTACAAGGTCAGGGAAAATTGTACCTGCATCTTAAATTAACTCAACATAAGATTTGATGATTGATTTAAACAGTGACCTATCAAGAATACAGTAGGAGCAAATGCAATAAAACTAGTTAGGTAGCAGTACATTGAAAACAAAACAAAAAAACTTCAAATAATATAAAATTCCCAAGGTGTAAGAGACATTAAAATGATCTATGTTGAGCTTTTGAAACGTGTCCAAAATAAAATAAAACCAGAACAGAAGTACAATAAAATTGCAGACAAGCTCACATTAAATCAAAGCATTCCAGAAGTTATGAGGTTATCACTTATTTCAGATATCAGAAATGAATAATACACTCAAGATATCAAATTCCTGACATTAAAATATACTTCTACTATTAATATGTTTTTTTTTACTATCTCCAATAGCATTCTGTACAGACATATTAAATTAATATATCTGAAATTCCACTTTATAGAGTCATATAATAAGTAGTTGATGTCTGTAATGAAATTTCAGCCACGTAACACATGAATGGGAAACTTGATGTCATTTTGACTGGGAGGAAATGTATTTGAGACATCTAAAAGAAATTAATTCAAGCTGATAAAAGTCAAATGACGAGCCAAAACATTATTGTTACTTGTGCAATTTTATTTATTTATTTTTTTACATTCTGATATCAAGCTTATGCTGGAAAAAAATGTAATATAGGAAATATTTAATAACTGTTTAGTAGAAATGTAGTTTTAACCAGGAAGAATCGTATTTAAGTGAATTACAAATACAATGACAGAGAGGAGATAATACATGTCCAAATGTATGTTTTCTTGTTGACAGAGTATCTAATAGAAATTGGAGCATTATGGAATTAGAGTGATTGCCGATGATTGGATAAAGAATTATTTTTCTAATAGATCAATATGTACAAATACAAAATGAAAAATCAGAGTAGAAGGGATAACATATGGACTTCCACATGGTTTAATACTAGGCCCAAAATTATTTTTACTGTACATAAATGATATCTGCAAAGCATCAACACTTTGTTTTTTATTTCATTTGCAGATCTCACTAATATTTTTTGTTCTGGAAAGGATATTAATCAACTTCCTTATAGAGTGGAAACAGAATTAAAGATCCTAAAAAAAGTGGTTTGACATCAATAAAGTCTCATTATATATAAACTAGACCAGATTTATTTTATTTAGCAACTTTGTTTTATGTTAAAGCACCTCATGTGAACTTAGAGGATCATGAATGT
>NW_015150873.1:305902-306635 GCF_000732505.1 Cyprinodon variegatus | reverse complement strand
GTGGGCATTTATAATTCTTTGCTTCAGTCCACTCCTTTTGGATGAATTAATAACAATAATAATTAAAAAATTATCTTGTTACTGAAGCACGGACATGAAGAGAAGAGCAGCCTCTGCTCCCAAGGCAGGTGGAAAAAAGGTGAAAGAGGAGCCCACGGACGCCTCCCTGGCTGCAGGGCCACAGATTAGCGTCCAAAGGACGGTGGATGAGCACTGCAACCCTTCTTCAGGAGAGGTAGACTATGAGCGCAGACATTCAATATATCATTACCTATAAATTAAAATAAATGTTTTTATTGTCACCATCAGGTGCATAAGGATTATGACTGCATTCTGATCCTAACAAACATTAAAGGAAACAACAACAAAGTTTACATCATCCAAGTCAGAGACGAAAACGGCTTATACTGTTCTTGCAGCAGATGGGCAAGAGTGGTAGGTTGATTCAATTAATTTAATTTAAGTATGTTTTTATGTAAAGCCAAATTACAACAGTTATAATCTACATATACCACAGTAATAAGCAGTGTAGTTTAACTATAAATATATAACAATCACTTTATTACAATAGGCCAATTATCTGAGCCAGCTGACAGCCTTGGCTGGACCCAGGACAAAATCTAAAGAATTGACAAGTGGGGACCCGCCAATTCATACTTTGTATGTGGTGTATTTAAATAAACACATCCACACACACACACACACATATATATATATATATATATATATATAT
>NW_015150873.1:300104-301537 GCF_000732505.1 Cyprinodon variegatus | reverse complement strand
CAACTTCATCCCCCTTTCAGAGCCGCTGTTTGACAATACCTCAGTTCTATCTAGTAGCACAAGGCAGTGAACACCTTCAAAACATGGGATTCACCACTGGCCACTTTTCTGCGCAGCTTCTATAGAAATACTATGTGACACTGTGTCCGGTCTGAATACACCATTATACTAAATCATTATTTAATACTTTTTAGGGAGAAAAGGAAAAATTCAAATGCCATAAGTTTAAAGATCTTGAATCGGCTATTAAAGACTTTGAGACAAAGTTTTCTAAAAGGACCAATACCAACTGGGCTGATCGCTGGAATTTTGAGTCTCAGCCTGGGAAGTACACACTGATTGAAGTAGAAGGAGAGCAGGATGCTGAGGACAAGGTAATATAACAGATATTCCCTCTGCGGCATGAAGCATTGTGTACTTGCAGCTACTGTTATTATTTTCATTAGCTTCATCTTTGAAATCAATATATATCTGTACATTTTGGTCCACAGGTGGCCCATGTTAATGAGGATATACAGGAACTATGTAAGTTTGTACAGAAAATATTGTTAAAATTGCCTTTTTATGTAATCCTTTATGACTAAAACATCATTTGATGATCAGATTGACACCTCAGTAATTCAGCCTAAAAACTGTAAAGCTGATTCAGGATTTTATTTTAAAAGACAAATTACAATATTTATTATCCTTTTATGCAAATAAATATTTATTATGCAAATTAGATGTTCTAATAGAGTTATTGAAACTCTTGATTTGACCAGTTGTTCTGTGCACATTTAACTTTTAGACATCAAGAACCTCAGCAAGAAACAGATTGATAAAGGCAAGGAAATTTTGGAGGAGATTGAAGATGCTTTGAACCCAAACAATAAAAGAGACCTTAAAGAACTCTCATCAAAGTTCTACAGTACAATTCCTCACATTTTTGGCAGGAAAACACCTCCAACCATACACACCAAAGATATTGTTCAACAGAAAAAGAAGGTGCTTATGGTAAAATATTGACTTTAATTTTTATTTGCTATTAAAAAAGTTGTCAGCGCTAATGTTACTTTTAAATGTTGTTCCTAAGGTGCTGGAAGACCTGAAGAAACTGAAATCAGAAACAGAAAAGGCTCCGGAAGAGATGACAGTGACAGTTCCTCATCCTGTGGACCAAAACTAAATGTCTTAAATGCAAAATGCCTTGTTGTATCATAAATTTGGTGTGGTCACTACAATAATAAAAAACGTAGAATCTCGTATAAAGATGGTGTTGTAATACATGCAAATGTTTTTAAGATCAGGCTCATAGTGCATATGATCTCTGTTAACGTACCTATCGATTAATGGCTGAATTACTGTCTCTCCAAAAAGTTTTCAAATTTGTTATAATGCTACTGACAGCTGATGGAATGTGGAATGAAGCTGGGAATTTCATGACCCATGGCCCT
>NW_015150873.1:294203-299917 GCF_000732505.1 Cyprinodon variegatus | reverse complement strand
TACAAACCATTAATAAGATTAATCATTCACAATTTTTTAAAAGAATATATTCTTAAGCTTTTCTAATCCTAATTATGGTTCGATTTCTAAATTTAAATGATTATGCGGAATTATTGTTTTTTATAGCTATCCAACATGAAATTTTATTCCCACTCAAATTAGTGACATGTAAATAATGATCTATAAATTATGCATCTAAGGTCTACTTTTAAAAGACTGATAAGGTGATGAAAGAAAAATAGGCCTAAAACTAATGATAGGTAACAATGTACATTTTTACACTTAAATAATAGTCTTATCTGCTGGTGAAGGTTCTCAGTCATCGAGGTCATAGTCATTCCAAAAAGATTAAAAGCAATCCACTGGTTTCCATGTCTAAAGACGTTTTGCTTCCCATCCAGCAAGCTTTTTCAATAACAAAAATTCAGAAATAGCGTCGCCATCGAGATCGAGGTTTTATACAGTAGCCCGACAAAGGCTTGTTTTTGTTTTGAAAACATGTAAATTGGAACAGACAAAGGGGTCCACCTATTTGGAATGGGGGTCGTTTGGCTTTTTTGTTAGACTGCAACACCCCATACCCAAGTTTTGGAAAGGTCGGTCCTTCAAAGGGATTGTCGGACTGGCTGAATAGACAAGGTCCTCCAATTTCCTGTGCAGGGGGCTCGGGCTGCGATGATAACGGAAAGGGATTAACTCAATAGCTGCATTGTAAGTTTTAGGAAGCTGGAACCTGAGTCCACCCCATATGTTTAAGGTTGTTTTTTCTTTTTTAACATAGATGGCTTCCTTCACGCCCCTCTCAAACCACCTTTTTTCTTTATAAACTATTGTGGAAAAGTTCTGAAACGCAACAGCGAGCCAATACCAAGGTGTAATAAACTAACACATCATCAATGATAATTATCCTAACATTTCCCCCTGAAAAGGTGACGTTTTCAATGTCACATTTCTCTTTCTTGGAGATTATTAGATAAGATGGGTCTTTACATGTATAAGCTTCAGTACTTTATAAATTACTTCCAGTATAGATTTGCACCCCTATATAACATTAATATAACATAGAACAGGATTAGAATGGAAGTTAATTTACGTTTGAGTTTGCAGGCAAGGGAAGTCCAGTATATGTTTCATAATGGCAAAACATTACTTTACGTTCATTCAGAGTAATTGTCATGAGTGTCACATGTAAATTTCTAATATTTTAATGTTTCAGATTGTTGTAACATGATGCCACCTACTGACATACAAGTGTTTATTTTGAACAGACAAAACTTAACCCCTGAAGTATCCAACAAACTGAAAAACACTCCAGAACCTGTCTGTGTTTAAGAAAATATTATGTGATGAATGATAATACAAAAATAAATATTAACCTGAAGTTACATAAATTTGTTGTTTCCTGTTGGTTTTCCAGTTTTTATCTCTAACAGGGTATCTTCAGAGTTTTTTCTAAAATTAACTAAATCCATTTATCGATTGTCTCCGTCCGTCATCCCTGTTCTTGTTGAAGAAAACCTTCATCCTGTGGTACGGTGAAGTTGTACTGATGGTGGTGTGCAGCATTAGTTTTTCCACAGTGTCATTCAAACAAGGTACAGTTCAAGCAAGTCATTTCAGTGACCTTCCACATCCAGGTAGGTTTGACAGGTCCGTTTTTGTGTGATAAATTAATAAGCAAACAGATTTTTGATGAATCGGAGGTAGTTTTATGGTTTACAAATTATATTTCTCCTCTTAAAGTGGAGGAAGTTAGGACCCAGAAAAGACTGGTAGGAGGACAGTAGAGTGTGTGTCTGTACACAAATGGGGAAAAAAACGTGTGCATCATTACACAAAACAATGTGTGACAGTCACTGCCATACACAGGACAGGACAGACTTATCAGAGGAGGAATGAAAAAAGACAAAATCTGTCAAAGGAAAAGACACAAATTAGAAAGTTTATTTCTTTCTGAACAGAGGTGGATAAATGATTGCTGTACATTTGATGAAAAAAAAAACAAAGCATCTCGTCTGTTTACTTTTTTAAGCAACTTTATGGAATTAAAGTCAATATAGTTGGCTTTAAATTAGACAAACTCAGAGTGAACCAGGGGTAAGTCTTTTTTTATTAAAATCTGTTTTGCCTTTTTAGTAGTATATTGACATATTGGGCTTACCAGTTATCTGTCAACATGAAAAGGTCACTTAAATAACAGTTGTCTCATCTGAAGCAGCACAGTGCTACTAGGAAAAAAATCATTGTGACACCATAAAGCTTAAAACATTAATTTTAGGATGTTATATATCTTGTTGTCTTAATTAACTTAGAGCTTTTGCAGCTTTATTAAATGTCAAAATGTCACTGAAATGAAAATGAAGAACCTGCAATGCTTTTTTTGGCAATAATGTTAATACAGATAGATGTTTCTTATATTTTCCATGGTTAACAAATATTAGCATTTGATTTTGAATCGGTGGGAACATGATAAATGGTTTTCTAAATGTTTTACCCCAAGGATGTACCAAGAAAAATCTAATATTTGTATATGACATGACAGAGTCAACGTTTTAAAGCTACAGTTACAGCTGATTTGTGTGTACCTGCTTCCTAAAGTGTTTGCTGATACTGCTTTACAAAAAAACTACTCATGCTCTGTCAGATCAGATGGAGAGTATATAAACATATATTTAGATCTTTTTCCCCCCAAATATTGTCAGTTAAATTTATAGTCTGGACTTCAATATGGCATTTTAACATTTGAATCCAGTTTGCTCAAAGCTAGTCCCCCATAGCTGTGGTTATAGGTTCAGGGAGGTCTTTTTGCTGGATGGCATACCTTCCTTCCCAATCTAATCTGTTACAGGCTTTAAAACCTTTTACCTTCTAGATTTCCATGTACTACATGGCTGGTGGTAAACACACAGATGAACATTTTATGGCTTTCTTTTAACAACAGATTTTTTTTTCTTTTCCGTTTCCCCTTCCCATAGGATGGATCTATGAAACAGTATTTGTCAGAACTTGAATCTAATTCAACATGTAAATGAATTTAAAAAACAAACAAAAAACATTTTGCAGACATATTAAGTTAAGGATTATGGTGAAATATGTTGCCTTGACTTTTGCCACAACAAATTAAAATAGCTATAACTATTCTTTATTGTGTAATAATGAAAACTGGAAATATGGAATTGCAGTGTTTATAGGGTTATCATAAAAAATAAATTGTGAAAAATAATAAGGTAAGAAGGATAGAAAATATTTAATAAATTGGTGTGAACTTTATGATAGATATGTTTAATAACTGTCTAGTTATTTTTTCAAAAGATCTCTAGATCTGAGATGCAAGTCTCATCAGAATGCACATTCTAATTTATTGAAATGATTGTATTTGAAATAATTAAACTTTTTTTATTGTTGTTTTGTGATAATTGTTGAAATAAAATCTCCCCTATTTTTCTTCCAACAGCAATTTCACTTATGGGAACATCTGAGCTAACAATGGAGGAGGAAGTGAATAAATGATGGCGGACATGACTGGGTCCATCATCCCATCTGTTTCTGATACTGCTGTCGCAAACTCTACCACTGCCCTGTCGGGGTCCAATCCCACCGTCCCTGCTGATGTCGGCGTCGTAACAAGCTCCCAATCCCAAGTTAAGGACCTTTTCGGGTTGTTCTGCATGGTGACGCTTAACCTCATTGCTCTGCTGGCCAACACTGGTGTAATGGTGGCTATAGCTCGTGCTCCTCATCTGAAGAAGTTTGCTTTTGCGTGTCACCTGTGTGCAGTAGACCTGCTATGCGCCATCCTCCTGATGCCTTTGGGCATTATATCCAGCTCTCCATACTTCGGCACAGTGGTGTTCACTGTTCTGGAGTGCCAAGTTTACATCTTTCTTAATGTTTTCCTCATCTGTCTTTCCATTCTCACCATCACTGCCATCAGCTTGGAACGTTACTTCTACATTGTCCACCCAATGCTTTATGAAGTCAAGATGACCATCAACCTTGCTATTGGTGTAATGGTCCTCATCTGGGTTAAATCACTCCTCTTAGCAGTGGTCACATTGTTTGGATGGCCAGCCTATGGACCTCAGAGCTCCATTGCCGCAGCTCACTGCTCTCTTCACGCAACCCACAGCCGTCTAAGAAGAGTATTTGGTGTGCTTTTCTGCGTGATTTGTTTCCTAGCCCCTGTAGTTGTCATCTTTAGTGTTTACTGTGCTGTGTATAAGGTTGCGCGGTCAGCAGCCTTACAGCAAGTCCCAGCCGTGGCAACATGGGTCAATACGTGCCCTGCTAAAGATCGCTCTGACTCAATCAACAGCCAAACTACCATGATCTCCACCAGCCGAACTCTACCTCAGAGACTGTCCCCAGAGAGGGCGTTTAGTGGAGGAAAAGCTGCGATAACTTTGGTGTTTATTGTGGGCCAGTTCTTGGTTTGTTGGTTGCCCTACTTCATCTTCCATGTTCAAATGTCTCTCAGCGGCTCCATGCAAAGCCCAGGGGACTTGGAAGAGGCGGTAACCTGGCTTGCTTACTCTTCATTCGCAATTAATCCATTCTTCTATGGTCTCTTAAATAGACAAATCAGAGACGAGTTGGTCAAGTTTCGACGCTGTTGCCTGAACCAGCCCACAGAGGTCGGAGCGTCCAGTCAAGAGGCCTCATTTCAGGAAAACTTCCTTCAGTTTATTCAGAGAACTACAAGCACACTTGAAAGACGTTCAAGCTGTTCTAACTCCAGCCCAACAAACACTTTAGGCCAGGCAAACATTATTCCTGGACAAATACCAGAGGAACACGCATAAATCCTGTAATACTGTGCTAACGAGATACCTAAATAACAAACATTTAAAATATAAATGGTCCACAACTATTTGTAGGCCAGTTATCACTTATTACTTTAATATGTTAAATCTTTGATTTCTGCTCTTCACTGATGGAACTATTTGTTGTTTCAGTTGAACCTTCACATGCTCTCATCAGGGTTTTAGATGCTATATTAATATTGGTTGTTTCTTTTCTGTTTCCTAACTTTTTTAGGGTAAAATTACTAAACAGACAACCAAAAAATTTTCCTTAAATCTGATTGCACAATATCCATTATCAATTATGGTTTCATCATACAAGACTCAAAGTGTATGTATGCACATACACTGTTATTTGGATACACGTCCCATGACAAGTTTCCCCCTTTGATGCCATAAAAAAGTGTCTACAGAAAAATATATTTTATATATTTTCTTGGCACAGCCTTGTCTTTGAATGTAATTTATACTTTTATAGTTGGTATCATGTGAGGCCCATTTATGGTATGGTTATTTGGATTAATTTCTTCAAAAAATAGTTTTAATTATCTTTGGGATGTTTGTCTTCTAAAACAACAAACTACCATTTTGTTAATTACCAATTTATTGTCATGAACCCGTCTGGCACTTAATTGCAGAACCTGCACCATGATGCTACCACATAATACTTTAGAGTTAATAATGTTTTTTAGTTTTAAAATCCTAACCTTAAGTTTTCCCAACATACCTCTAATGATCGTGGCAAATGGGGCAAATTATGTCTCTAATGACTGGTAAATGGTTTTCCATGAAGCAATGGATTTCTCCATGCCATTGCATACAAATTTCAGTCTTCATGGAGAGTGTCAATTTGGATATTTCCTTTTCTTTCTTGCTTGGTGCTCTTATGGTCAAATTTTTATTTATTTTTTA
>NW_015150873.1:260216-291950 GCF_000732505.1 Cyprinodon variegatus | reverse complement strand
GCACTATTTATTGAAGAATAACAAATGTCTCCTTATAAACTGTCAATTCTAATATTATTAACTATTTGTTGTTCTGCAATTCATTTATTTAAAAAAAGTAGACTTAGCTTTTGACTGGACTATATAGCTGCTTTAATCTACTGGTCTCTATAACATCGAAGTGTCAACAGAGTAAATAAACTGCAAGGACATACTTTGGTCAACAGAGGGTGCAATGTGGCAACAAAGTTGCCATTCCTCTGGATCGAGATCTATGGAGTCAGTTTCTGTTCTTTACTCAATCTGATGATCCTATTTTATATTAAGAATAACATCCATCCTGAGGAGACTGATGGGATGTCAGATTGCTGTCTGTGGAGACTTATCATGTCAAACATGTGAAAACATTTCTTTTTATATTCTTATATATATATATATATATATATATATATATATATATATATATATATATATATATATATATATATATATATATATATAACATATAGTATTTGTAGAAGGAAAGTATGTGTGTTTTAGTTTTTAGTTTTTTTTTTAAGCAAATTGGAATAGGCCAACTGCCAACCTGCTACATCTTATGTAAGATGAATTTACATTTTTATCTGCAATGAGAGAATGAAACAAGAAGTTTGGTGTGCTGTGGAGCATTAATTAATGACCAATGAAATTTTGGGATTTAGCTCAGTTGTGCAATTAGCGAAAAAGCCACTGCCGAACCCTGCTGAGTGTGGGCAGTTCTCATTTAATCACCAAATAACTGGCAAACACGATCACTGTTCATGATTAAAGATCTGTTGGCTGTGCTTTTTTCCACTAATTAAATCTATCCCACAATATTCTTGGTTGACCCTACTTACTCTGAAAACATCACTTCTAATGGAGGTATAAATTAGACTGATTGTATTGAATATCACACAAAGTCAATAAACACATTCCCAAGAAATGGTCAAGGCAGTCATCAGCATACTATGTCCCACCTGGGTGTCAACAATGAGACTATGAACTTGGCTACTTCCATTCAGCTTCCATGTTTCTAGTCATTCCAAGCAGGGACACAGCTCAGTCAAATGGATATGGACGAGCATAGACCAAAAGTGGGGGAGCTGACGGAAGTAAAGGTGGACGAAGATTTCAATTTCACCCAGAGTGACACAAGACCTCATATTGACGACAGGGATCCAAAAGGAATCAACAGCAATCTAAAGGTTTGTAGTTTCCATTCATGTTTGCACTGCAGTGCTGAAAAAAGTTTTACCTTTTTGGTTTCAAGACATATATGTTCTTTCATGACAATAAAAACACACCTGCCATTTCTCTGGATCTATGGAAACTCCTTTAAAATAAGAATACAAAGGAGAATGAAGAAAAGAAATGTTCACCTTTCTATCACTGACTTTCTGATCCCCAAAGCTTTCCTTAATACATGGTGATGCAAACTATTGTCATACCCTCTTTTGCATTTCAGTCAAAATTTTTAAACTTGTATTGTCTGTAACATAAAGATAATAAATTGTGCATAAGTGTGTAATGAAAAATGATTTTGCTAAACCTAAAATATGTGGCATTTATTTGTATCTAGCCCCTTTAAGTCACTGCTGTTACCCATTAATTTTTGCAAAATACTGTAGCTAAGGTTCAAATCCCAAGTGATAGATCTTTAGATCCGCATTGTTATTAGGTCTTGGTCCCATGAGAATGCTATTTCTTAAACAAACATTTATATAACTGTATCTTTGATTTGTCTGTCTAGAACACACCATAGGGATGGTATGTTCTGTGCCTTTTTAGTACCTATTGTTGCCTTCTGTTTTTTAGACCAAAAAGCTAAACTTTGGTCAATTATTTTATTTTTACGACTTTTCTATAAAGGCCAGATTTTCGGAATGCATGATTGATAGTTGTCTTGTCAACAGATGTCCTGCTCTGATTAGCTCTGCAGCTCCTCCATAATAAACAGCAGCTCCTGTCTTCTTCTCTGATTAATGCTGTCTTTGCCTGTCCTTTTCTGTTAACATGCAAACCATGTATTTTTCAGTTAGTAGTTGTTTCAAAGCCTGTGAGATCCAGCATTGGTTTCAGAGCAGTTTGTTCATAATGAGACTTTGAGGACTATGCATGTTAACAATAGCTGCATAACTGGCTTTAATTTATAACCTCATTAACACTATTTACTATTTAGGTTACTTAGGAAGGTGATTGAGTGCACTTAAAATGTTTAGGGGTGTCAGAGAAAAGGGGGATGAAAAAAAAAACTGAGCCACAAATTTTTACTAGACATTTTTGAGCTACAAACTTTTATTTGTAGAAAATCTTGAAAGCTGTCCAAAAATTTCACATCTTTTGTACAGGGTATTTGTCACCTGACGTTTCAATCACATAAAATAAACCGTTTAGGTACCATATGTGATTACATTATGCGTCACTTTACCTTAAGGATCCTTGATTTTGAAAAAAAATATTCCAGTGATTTTTCCCTGACATACTGTCATGATCTTGGGGCTGATGGCCTGATTACTTATTTGATTCACCTGCCTACTTCCACCCAGTTCTCATTGCCCCTCATCTGATCCACCTGCTTCAACCTCTATTTAACCAGCCTTCAACCAGTCATCAGTTCCAGATTAATCAAGCCTTTGGTGAGAGTTCTCTAGAGTCAACCTGAATGCTTGTGATTGCCTGATCCTGACCCGTTCTGACTCTGGACCTCTGAGCCTGCCTGTTCCTGTTCTCATCTGTTTACCTGACCTGTCCTCGGACTATTGCTGGATTTTGCCTGTGTGCCAAATTCTGTCTTCCTACAACTGCTTGGTTCTGATTTCCTACCTATCTTTCCACCCCTGGGACCCTCTGGGTAGCGTCCACCAAACCAAGTTTGCAGCCGGCTGGCTGGAACCTACCTCATCTTCTGGGCACAGACTAAACTTTAAGACCAGGTTAGTGACTCACATGTTCATTATCATCCCGCCAGATATACGTGGTCACTAACCTGTAGTCTCCCCATGCAGATGTTCCTGATTTAGACACCGACACTGTTCCCAAATATTTCATCTTAAATAAACACTTTGTGAAAACCTAACTCGAAAACTGGGTCCTTTTTTTCTGAGTCTGACACATAACATCTAATGTATTTTTGTCCCCGAGCTTGGTTTGCAACATCCTCATTTATTTCAATTTCATTTTTTTTCTGTCTTCTTGTGCCTTAAGGTCATGTTTGAGGATGTGATTGGTGAACCCCCTTCAGTGCGGAGCTTTGATCGTGTCTGGCTTTGGAGTTATGCTGTATTTGAGGTGTCCAGATTTTGGGGCTACCGCGTCATCTCCCTTTTGCTGGCAGTGCCGGTGTCGCTGGCAGCAGGGCTGCTCTTTGCTGTTCTCAGCTGCATCCACATCTGGTAGGACTGGAGCTTAAATATGGTGCACAGTTACATAAACACTGAAAATTATGAGTAGCACGACATACTGTCAGTGAATAAAGGTCATTTTTTGAGGGCTGCAACAAGGTTCTTTTTAATATTCTGTCTATCTTGAAGAAAATTGTATTAAAGAATAAAGTTTTCTCCTTCCCTTTGTGTCCTTCTAGGCTGATCATGCCCTGTGTGCAGCTCCTACTCATCAATATGCAGTGGATCCAGACTGTATGGAGTAGCATACTGAACATTTTTATCACTCCTTTCTTTAGCAGTTTTGGAAGATGTTGTGGTCAAGTTGTCATCTACCTGGCAAGCAGTGAAAATAGATAGAAGTAATTATTGAAACAAATAACCAGAAGGTATGACGAAAAGACCAATAAAGAATTATTAGCTATTTTTTGACAGGGAACCTGTATCATTTTTATGATTACTTTGTATGCCTCTTATGCTTTGAGGTATGTTGGCACACTTATCAGTGTATTTCATTTTGTAGTGGCACTGATATATGAAGCCTTGAAGTTACTATACAGTAGAAACTCACAAAAGTAGTGAATATGAGTGTGCTAAATACACAAACACAAAATCAAATACCACAAGAAGCACATTTTGCTGAAATTAATAATTTGCTAAATTCTTTACACATAAACTGTAATCTGAGTGCAAATAGAGGTATATAAAGATACAAGGATTTAGCTTTTTGTTAATTTTCTGTGTTGTGTGTTAAATAAGATTATTAAAATGTTTCTTGACAAAAGGCAAATGTGTGTTCAACTGTGATTGTTTCTTGCAGATTTCAGAATTTTAAAACTTAGTTAAAAATTAAAGTTAAAAAAAGTTAGAGTTGGACAGGATGGTTCTCAAAGTGGACCACTAACAAACTTGTCTTATTTTGTAAGTATTGTAGAAATAGGTTATCGGTACCCTTAAAGATAGATTTTCACTCATTTACGAGCTTGAAAGGTTCAGTTCAAAAAGATAAATGGCAGATAATCGAAATAAACCATATAACACAGATTAAATGTACTGTTGTGTTTTACCAAACTTAAGCACTTCTGATTTGCTAAGCAAATTTTCACTCATTTACGAGCTTGAAAGGTTCAGTTTAGGCAACTGGAGGTGAGTTTTTTTTTTTAGAAAACTTTTCGCCTCTCATCCAAGCGGTTTCCTCAGTTCTAACTAGTGGTGGGAAGCACTGAGATTAATATACTGTCGGTGTACCAAAGAATTAGGGGGAACAAGAGGTGGCTTTGATCACAGCCACTGCTAATTAGGACTAAGAAAGCCTCTTGGATGAGAGGCGACATGTCTTCTAGAAAACCTTACATCCATTTGCCTAAACTGAATTTTTCAAGCTTGAACATGACCTGGATGACTGAGAAACTTCACAGATATGCTTATTCATTTACACAAGCAGAGGTTATATCCACTCTGAAACGGTTCCCCCACTGCCCAAAGGCATACAAACACTACTTTCTGAATGGTTCAGTTGTGGGTCATATTTAAAATCTTAAAGCTGACTTGCCCTTTACTTTTGCACTTCAAACACACAAAACATTGAACGTCTCCTTATATATTTATTGAAATGTTAAGTGCAATGTTCCTCAAAGCCTTTGGCGAAATTTAGAAAAAGGAGTGGGTATATGGTTACTCAAAACAATGTGAGTTTTCCTATAAATTAAAACCTGTTTTAACACAAAATATAGTTGGTTAAATATTTTAATAATGAGAATAAAGAGTCAAATCCAACCTGGTCCTATGTTAAAGTCATTGGGCCTTAGGGCCTCAAAAGATCCAGTTTTAACCATAGATGATGGCTCTCACTGTAGCTTCCTTGAACTCTTAACCTCTTAAGGTTGAATTCCTTGAATCTTTAACCTCTTTGTTAGACTTATAGATGTCAAGGAACTTATTTGGGGTATCATGTTTTACTTGAACAGATATGTTAGCGTACTTCAGGTAGTCAGTTTCTCTTTACAGTTCCAACAGTCATCAGGTTGGGATTTTCATTGTTGGTGGGGTTTTTTGTTTGTTTGTTTGTTTTTTGGGTTGAGTATTATAAAAAAAAAATCAGTTTTTGTTTTGACAACATGTCACTCTTAAATGCATTCAGCAGTTGATCTAACAGAGCAGATTGTTCTGATTCTGCAGGTCCTAGTCCATTTTTCCTTATCTGATCTGTACACCGTGCTTAGTTTTTTCATGCACCATCTCTGTGACAGACAATAGTAGATGGGAAAGATGAAACACTGTCCCAATCTACTTATCATTATATTTTACAACATTTGAAGGAAAATTTTACATTTACCAATTGGGAGAACAACTTGTGCTATAGGTTTCATCTGCACACAGTTACACGCATTGAAGCATATAATAACAACACATTGAAGCTAATAATAAATTGTCTCAATGCATTGGCAGGTGTTTTTGGAAGAAGTAGGGGAAATGTCTGCTTGCAAAATAAAAGAAAACACTTTTTGCATGCTTAAACTATAAAATTAACTAAAGCTTTATAAGTGACAATTATTTAGGTGACAATTATTCAAAAGGGTCTCATTCCTTACAACTCATTTCTGTTGAACCAGTGCTAGCTGTTCTAGATTTACTCTGCATTAAAATGACAGTTTACAGATGGGCACAAGATATTCTGTCTCTGTCAAGGAAAAAACTGACACTTTAGCATCTCTAATGTCCTTGATAAAAAATAAGATAAATGGCAGATAATCGAAATAAACCATATAACACAGATTAAATGTACTGTTGTGTTTTACCAAACTTAAGCACTTCTGATTTGCTAAGCACTACTTTGAAATGACTCTGAACGGTTTCCTGGACCAAAAAATCTAATAATTGAACATAATTGATCTCCCAATGTAAAAATTCACCCCTGCATCTTAATCCATCCCCCTGGGGAGCAGTGGGCTGCCACTGTGCGGCACCTCGGGAGCAATCTGGGGTTAGGGGTCTTGCTCAGGAACTGGGTAGTTGCAACCTTCTCAAAGCATAGGCGCACTGCTAACCATTAGGCCACCACTCTCCCTGGATATGGATGTATTCCCTATTTCAAATGTTTGTTTACACTACCACAACTCTAAAAAAAAAAAAAAAAGAAGCATATGGGGGAGTGTTGGCCTAGTGGTTAGAGCTGTGCTCTTGTGCTCTGAGAAGGTAGCAAGTACCTGGTTCGATCACCAGTGCCTCCACTCTGGGTCTCTGAGCAAGACCCTTAATCCCACATTAATCCCTGGGCACCACACAATGGCTGTCCACTGCTCCCAAAGGGCATGCATTAAATGCAGAAGTAAATTTATCCAGTGTGAGATCAATAGAGTTAAATAATTACTATTATTATTGTTTTTATTATTATGACTATTATTATTATTATCATTATTGGAGTTTAAAAAATGATTGAAGAGATTCATTTTATTTGTTAATATTCACTGTTTTTATATGTAAGAAGGGTAGGCTCCTCCCTCATGGAAGAATAGTTTGTCTTTTCTTTGCTCTGTTGTAGATTTGCTGTGATCACAATAAAATCAGGAAACATTCTCGTAGTTTTTCAGAATTAGGTTTTATTTTGTCATTAATGAAATTTTGTGAGATTCCACTATTTACCTCACCCTTTTTTAAAATCTAAAAATACATGGGCAGCAATTTAATGTAGACACATATAAAAAATAGTGTGACATGAAAAAAACAACAACAAAAATTTTGATTTTAAGGGGAAATGTAGTACATACACAAATCCATCAAAGCTATACTCTCAGTTTTCAAAAATATGGTGAAAAGTGTGCCGGAAAAAAATCACACCTTAATGTAAGTCTGGGGCCCTTTTTGACCTATAAGTGATTTGTTATGTTAAAATTTCTCTTAATTTTATTGTCCTTTAGTGCTAAAGAAGGTCAAATTTCAATAACACAGAATGATGATTTTGTTTTTATCTGAAAGATTTAGTTCAAGAAGACTATAAATCATTTATGTTGACTCTCCATCTCCATCAATCCCTTTGTGTGCTGGTTGAGGTTCTGCTCTACTTTGCTTTTTCTGGAAAACACATCACTTTAAAGAAAACAGATATTGGTCTAAAATTTCAACTGACATTTTTCCCCATGTGTTTAAATCAGCCCCTGCATGAGTGATAGTTCTTGATGTGTCACTGTCAAGATGACTGATGATCTGAGCTGTCCAGCTCAAGCTTCAGCCCTGGCTGTTTTATGAATAAAACTTCACCTGATTCAGGGAACGTAGGAGGAAGAGAAAGGTAGCCTATAAATCTTTGTCAATGATAAAAGCTGTTAATGATCACAAGTTTATTTTTTACTTATAAAGGTAATGAGGCATTATGATGTACACAGAAAAAAAATAAAAAATAAAGTATTTGTTATAATTTTTTTCAAAATTGCCATGTTCAGTTTTTGGAGTAGCTTGCAGTTCAAAGCAGTAGATATTAACACATTTGATCTACATGAAAGAGAGTAGGTGAAATAGTAATAATTAAAGATTTTCAATAAAGCTACAACAATTTTTCTGTTTGGGAGATGTATCTTGATATATTTTTTGAAACTAAAAAGCATAGTTTAAAGTTAACAAATATTTTGCTAGGATTAATGGGTAATATTTTTCCTTGACAAATATGCATGCGTACTCATCTGCTTCTATAATTTGCAGAACTACTCATTAGACTTCTGTAGTTACAGGTCTTTTGGGAGTTTGTTGGAATAATTCGTACTCGTTGTCTCCCGCTTTCTCCGGAACCGGGTCGCGGGGGCAGCAGACTAAGCAGAGACTCCCAGACTTCCCTCTCCGCTGACACCTCCTCCAGATATGTTGGGGGAAGCCCTAGGCGCTCCCAGGCCAGGCGAGATACATAGTCTCTCCAGCGTGTCCTGGGTCGTCCCCTGGGCCTTCTCCCAGTGGGATGAGCCTGGAACACCTCCCGAGGGAGGCGTCCAGGGGGCATCCGAAGAAGATGTCCAAGCCACCTCAACTGACTCCTCTCGATGTGGAGGAGAACCGGCTCTACACTGAGCCTCTCCCGAATGACCGAGCTCCTCACCCTATCTCTAAGGGAGAGCCCAGCCACCCTGCGGAGAAAGCTCATTTCAGCCGTTTGTATCTGGGATCTCGTTCTTTCGGTCATGATCCAGATTTCATGACCATAGGTGAGGGTAGGAATGTACAGTAGACCGAACGGTAAATTTAGAGCTTTGCCTTTTCACTCAGCTCTCTCTTCAGCACGACATTATTGCAGCAGCCGCACCGATTCATCTATCGATCTCCCACTCCATTCTTCCCTCACCCGTGAACAGGACGCCAAGATACTTGAACTCCTCCACTTGAGGCAGGGACTCTCCCCCAACCTGAAGGGGACAAGCCACCTTTTTCCGGTCGAGAACCATGGCCTCGGAGGCGCTGATTCTCATCCCGGCCACTTCACACTCGTCTGCGAACCGCCCCAGCGCACGCTGTAGGTCTTGGCAGGAGGGAGCCAGCAGAACTACATCATCCGCAAAAAGCACGGACAAGATCCACTGGTCCTCAAACCAGACCCCCTCCGGTCCTTGGCTGCGCCTAGAAATCCTGTCCATAAAAGTTATGAACAGGACCGGTGACAGAGGGCAGACCTGTCGGAATAATTATGTATAGGATACTTAATGTATGTTCCTATGATGTATAATGTGTGACATATTACTGTCCAGAGAGGTGTTGCACAAGCAGTATAGGTCAACTCTCAGGAAGTATTGCTCAAGCTTAACAAAACCAGCCGTTCTCGGACCATTTGACCGCAAGACATTTAAATGCTCCTGTTCACTGAGGCTGGAAATTGAGTTGTCTATCTTGTTTCCCCTTCCTTTAGTGCAGCACTCAGCTGTGTAACTAGGGAATCCCCTGACTTTAATAAATTGTGAGGAGAAAGCTGAGACTAGCAGGGTGGGTTGGACTTTGCAACTGCATGGTCTCTTGCTACTCTCCTCGCGAGTAAAGAAGAATTTTGACTCTGTGCCTTTCTTTCCTTGTTTTACAGTGTTTTTTATGTGTTTGAACCTGATAGGGTGTAAGCACAATTTGCAGTCATCTGAATACAGATTATGTGAATTACTTGCTTTAAAAGTTCTAGGTTGTCATGAACAAATTATTTTAATTTGTAAAAGGTTTTTGCTTTGGTGGATTCACATTTGAGTCAGCCTAAAAGATCTATAGTTGTGATTAAGTCTTCTTAAGAGCAGTTTTTGAGCCTCTCACTAAAAATTAAAATAAGGTTAGTAATCCATTGATGTATGCATGTTTCGTCTAACCAGGCTGTCAAAATTCTTGGAATAACTTTAGTTAATTTTTCAAAACTTCTGTTTTAGCTTTGGTTTTCAAAGTAGCAGAAACCAAAATACTGTCAGGTGTTATTAAGCTTAAGCAAAAATTTAATTTGGAAGCCTATCAGCCTCACATGGAATACCTGCAAATGTGCCTCACTTCAGCTTCAGCCAATCGACTATGGGCCATGACCCTTCAAAAGCCAATCATTTCTCAAGATGTTCTTTATTAAAACAAAGACCCTGTTTCCTTATTCAGCACATCACACGAGGTTGGAGTTTGTAGGCTTGTAGTCACATTTGATGATTTAAATCTATTGTGCATCTCCGTTCTTTAGGGATCCAGGCCTCTCCCCTTTTAAGTATACCAGCCGGTTCAATCGCAGGCCGTGTGGACCTTTATTTGAATTCCTGTCCTCTTTGTTGTTCCATATGTGGATCACTAAAATAGGATTCCTGGTCAAAACTGCTTTCTTACTAGTCAGAACTATAAACATTGATAGCTTTTCTAAATTACCCTTTTGCCAGCAAAAACTAAATTTCAGGATGCAAAAAATATAACTTTCCTGGTAAAAATAAAGTTTTAGTTACAAAGAAATGTTAACATATTTTAAGTGGCTATTTTGACATTTATTAGCTTGACTAAATATATATGCATATATGTGTTTCTTCCTAGTCAAAACAAACATTTCAGACATCTAAAACAACATAATTCTTATGTAAAATAAACATTTCAGATATTTTAAATGTAAATGACACTATACTTCCAATTCATGTGTATTGGGTTTTTACTTCCAAATATCTAAAATAACTTTCTTCTTATCCAAATTAGACATACAAAAAACTCATGATACGAGTACTTCTTCTCCATCCGCGCATGCGGACTGGAGTTGTGACAGGCATCTGAATCTGAATCTTTCAATTCCATTTAGAGAGCGAGATCATCTGTGGTAGTAGCACTAGACATCTTCCAGGCATGTGAGTAAAACTAGCAGTTCAGCGGACAGGATGAATGAATGGTAGCTGGCGCGCGCGGATGACATCATACACACTCCGCTTTGTTTAAAAAAAATATAAATCTAAAAAATATAACTGCGGATATCTGGGGGATAGTGAAACGCCTACATGTTATGAATGCTGGCGTACCATGAAGAATAAATTATGAACAGTTTAGTTTGTGCCTTCAACTCGTTGCCTATAGGAAGACTCGGAAGACGTTACTTTGATATCACAAAACCGAATATCTTCACAACAGCTCCGAATGACACAAAACTAATATGGGTGAGTAGAACATGATGTAATAACGAAAATCAAGGGGCCAGTGTATAAAAACCTGTGTTTTCCTTTAACCATGCTGTTAGAAATGAACACAGAGACATGCCACTGCCAGTCTGCACAGCTATTCCTGTCTGCCTGCCTCACCGACTCCCTCTCTCTCCACTGCCACGCCAAGAATAGTAGTCTAATTGGCCTGGCACCCAATCACATTAACTCTGATCTCATTCCCCACTGCCTCCTCAGCTCCCAGGCAACTGGGAAGAGGAATGCCATTGCACATTGAGTTGTGCTTCCTGTTCTTCTTTTACACCAACTGATTGGGATAAACAGTAACAAAGAAGTGTAGCGTAGCTGGGAGTTTCTGCCTACACCTTCCATAGGGAGTATCTCTGCACAAGCTTCCTTTCTACTATCTTTATTTGGCAACTTCCATGCATGGGCTTTTTTATGTTGCATGTTGATATGGAATCCAGTGACTGACTGCAACAACTGCAAAGTCTAAATTAGGCTGTCTGGGTTTTATTTAGTAAGATCTTGGATTTTATGATATATCCCTTGCTAAAATCAGAGATTTAAGAAGAAGTTGAGTACCTATGTTATCTGAATCATGTTACTGTTCAAAATATATATTTTCAGTGTATTCAGGATTGAGATTGTATTCAGGAGTTTCTTCAATAGAGAAAACGTTTTCTAACAACTAAAGCGCTTTTTGATTTCAAGAAAGTTTTACTGGTAAGAAGAATCCACTATATCAGAGGAGGAAAGCAAAGGTTGCTTCTGTCTACTTTTTTCCCTTAGTCCTAGTACACAGTCCCTTGTAAGAATAAAAAGTTTAAAGATTATATCTATTATATAGATAAATTAGATATTAATTGAATAGATAAGGTATATTAATTGAACTTTGCTTAAGCCATGTAGGTAAAAGTAGCATGTGAAAAAATTTGCTCTTTTTGTAAACGTGAAATACTATCAAATGACAGAATAAGACTTGCCTTAAACACACTGAGCTCACCTTAAAACATGGCAGTAGCAGCAACACACTGCAGGGTTGCTTCTCTTGTGCAGTGACAATTAAGTTGGTCAGGGCTGATTAAAACATGAAAGAACATAGATGAAGTTTTATAGAGAAAACATATTCTCATGTTAAATCAGGGCCATATAATTAGCTTTTGGAATCTATTGTAGAAGATTTTTAGAGACACCATTCCTCTAATTTTACTTAGATGAGAGATTTTGTGAAAAGGGCTGTCTGTACAGAGATGTGCAAAGCTGTTTGAAAGATTTGCACTTATACTGTACCAGCAGTGAAATGTAATTTGAAAAAAACATTTACTGAAGGGACACAAAAGCACATCAATTCTGCACTGATTTGCTGCTTACAGATCAGACTATGTAATCTTTTAAACTCTGCCTCTAAAAAACTAACATTTTTGTTTTCTGCAAGAAGAAACTGTACGTTTCCAATACAAGTCACCAAATAACCTTTGCACAAATATTCATGGTTTTAGAAGAATGTAGATATATATACCATCATGTCTGGTATCATATGAAAATAGAGAAATTCACTTTTCCAAAAATATATAGCTTGTCTTTATAGTGTATTTTCTGAGTAAGTTATTTCCATGTGTAGTGGAAGGTAATTCATTTCCAATCCCTGGCAACTGCACACCCAGCTATGTAAATAACTAATAATGAGTCATTGTGCATTTTAAATATACAAAGAGTAAAGTCAATACCAATGGATATGTCACATGCTGAAGGAGTCCTACAATCGACTACTTTTATGAGGTGAGAAATACATTTGGCACAGTTTGGGCACATTTGGCTAAATTGTGTCAAAAATGATAGCCCTGCCTTGGATCTTTCCCAATAAAAACTTTGTTGAACAAATGTGTTTTTACCGGTATACCTCTAATTTGCAAAAAACAACAACAAAACAAAAAGAATATCCTGGGTTTATAAAAGGATTTTCGTGGCCTTAAAAAACAACTGTGGCAATGCTCAGAAAAATATATTGTTGTATTTTTTAATCACAAATCAAACATTTTAACTGTTGCAAGAGTGGTTGCACTGTAAAATAAAATTTGCATGAAGACAGTAACTTTGGAGCCATCTTGATGACTTATTGCAGATGTTTATTTTCAGGTGGGAATTGCTTCTAAAAGCCTTAGGGGTTTTTAAAAAACATAAAATATATTTTTATGTTTTGGTTATAATTTTACAAAATCTGGATAAGGTATAAATGTATAAACAGATTTGCCGATCTGAAAATAAGCTTAGAAATATAGATTTCAAACCAGAGGCCAAAGCATTAGCTTGTTTCCCTTTTTCTTGAGTATCATTAGTGCCACTGTGCAAACCCATCCCAGTTAGCCCAACAACTCTGCGTGAAATATGACACTCTGGGTTCTTCTTTAAGGCATTCCTTTTCTGTGGCCATTACATCGTGCATGTGTGTGAGTGTACAGTTTTAGGGTTGTGTTTGCGTGTGAGTGTTTTTTTTTTGAGACAAGTTTGTGTGTACAGGGATGTGTATTTGTGTAAAGTGTGTGCATACAGGGTGGAGACAGGGCCATCATTTCTGCCAGGGCACCCGTAGCAGCTGTCCCTTGGCATGTCAGAGGGGAGCGTCATAGTCTTGCAACAGAAAGAATCAGAACTGAACTGAGAACTGCTGTGTGTAGTTTCAAGAAAGCTTCTTAGCGCTCTTGTCTTTGGCTAGACCTTGGACCTGTAAGCCCAATCATGGCGGATCAGTACCAGTATAACATCAATGAGGAGAAGATTGTGAAGGACAGCCACACCAAGGAGATTGATCTAATCAACAGAGACCCCAAGCAAATCAATGAGGACGTGGTGAAGGTTTGTGCAGAAAGGAGGAAAGAAGCTATCTTTGAAAAAGTTTTAGGGATGAAACCTACCGTCTTTAATTGCATTATTGCAATGAAGATACATTTGCAACAGGTGGCAGGAATGCTAACAGTAGAACAAGGCATTGTATTAGCAGAAAAACTAAAAATAGAACAGGAGCTATTCCTGTTGCTCAAGCAGTGCAAAGATTTATTTTGGGGATGGGCTGGAAGGAGCTTGAAACTGATAGGAGCTGTGGCTCTGATTTTCTCAGACTATTTTTTTTATTTGTTGTTATGGAAATACTATAAAAAAAATGTTTTTGCTGTCAAGATTTCTTTACTTCAGTATTTTTTGTTTCTTTTATCAAATTATGTTTTTAGTGGCATATGAGGTCATATGCCATGGTTATTAAAGTGTTTAGTTACACCCTGTCTTACTTTTGTAAAATTGTAAAAACAGTTTGTATCAATTTTTAGAAAACTGGACTTTGTAGATAAACGCTATGGAGAAAGCTACATTTAAACTGTAGAGTTTAGGAATGTTGTAAAAATTATTGCATGATCATAGACAATAAATATTATATATTTTTAAATAATAGTGCAACCATGTGTAATGGATTATTGATGATCTACCCCTGCAGAGGTGAATATGTAGCAGCTTAAATCTGGTCATTCATTCATTTTGAGTTATTTCTATGGGGACCTACTTATTACTTAACTACTTGCCATACCATTTCTGTGGACTAATTCTGAGAGTAAGAAAAGGCCTCAGATGTGCAGCATATGTCTGCCTGCAGAAGTTTGATTACTGATGATAACTAACAGCAGTTAGATGCAGATCTTTAGCTGGCAGTTTAATGACCTTTTTTTTCTAGAGTGCTAGGTAGTAATACAATCCAAAAACAGGTTCTAACGTTGTAGAGCATTTCTATCATGAATTTTGCATTAGTCTGGATTTGATTTTGCAAAAAAAAAAAAAAAAAAAAAAAAAAGCCAGAAGAAGGCTTTTTGACTTTTCCTGCTTCTTTGAAAGCTATTTTTCTGTTTTTTTTTATTGCAACTGTACATGTAGTGAAAACATAAATTTATCTGCATACATTTGACTATTTTTCTAATTTAAAACCTTACATTTCACATTAATTAGAAGTAGCTTTTTGAGGTCTGGACTTAGCAGGAGTGTAAAAGCTGTGCCCCTAGAATATTTGTGCTAATGGATTAATCTTTAAACTGTCTCAACAGGTGGAGTTTGAGGATGTAATCGCAGAGCCCGATGGCACACACAGCCTGGACGGAGTGTGGAAACTCAGCTATACCACCTTCACTGTCTCCAAATACTGGTGCTACCGCGTGCTGTCAGCTGTCTTTGGCATCCCAGTCGCTTTGCTCTGGGGTTTCCTGTTTGCCTGCATCTCCTTCTGCCACATATGGGCTGTGGTTCCCTGCATCAAGAGCTGCCTGATTGAGTCACAATGCATCAGCCGCATTTACTCACTCTGCATTCAGACCTTCTGTGATCCCTTCTTTGAAGCCCTGGGCAAGATTTTCAGTAGTGTGCGTGTGGCACTGCGCAAAGAAGTCTAAGAACTCCCACTGCAGCTTGAAGTATGATTTGAGAAAGTCTAGTATGTTTTTATACAGCTGATTATACTCCATCCCTGGAATATGGCTTTGCAATCGACTCATCTTTGTCTCATAGTCAGAAGCAGTTTTCACCCCTCCAACATCTGAACCAGAGCAGAGATGCATTTAAGCACTATGAATAAGGCTTTGACAGTTGCAGCAGACAGTATGGTTCTCTGATAGCTCTTGTGCTTTTCTTTGGTTCTAAAAGAACAAAAATCTCCACTATGATGAGGAGAATTTCAGTGATTTCAGCAACTTACACCAAAAAACAGTTTTTTTGTCCCATTTGATTCAAATAGGAGAAGAAATCAAAAAATAAAAACTCAAAAATAAAGTTCAAGTGTTCTATTAGGATTTCCCTGACATTTGTTAATTTGCAACCTTTAACCAAAGCTATAGTTTCCATAAAGGTTATAGATTCTCCAAGGGATCTACAAATTTATTTGCCAGAAGGCAAAAATCCATCAAACAGCAATAACAGCCACAATCAATAACAGGGACATTACTAAATACATGGGTTTCTCCAAAGTTTAAGAACAGATGAGAAAATGGCCAGAAAAGCTGCCAAGAGATAAAAGCAAAACTAAAGGAGCTGCAGACATTTAGTCAATTACAGGTTGTGTTCAACAAGTAATGTAGATATCTTGGAAAACCGATTACATTACAAACAATTGAAAACATTTCACTTTTATTCACAAAACACTGTTTTGGGCATGATATTAACACCAAACAAAGTTGTTGTTATCTGAGATTGAACTGAAGTTTCATTAATATGGATGATGAGATGAAAAGCTCCTTTACAAGAGTACCGATCTCCTTGGTATGGCTGCCTTCACAAAGTCTACAAAAGAATTGAAGAGGCAAAATTTAATGTCATTGTGAAAAGTAAAAGTGAGATAGATGTGAGAAAAAAATCTGTGGAGAAGAGAAATCTGAAGTATTTGGAGAACTTTTAAGAGAATTGGTAAATGTTGAGGAGTCCAAATGTTGCCGGACACGCTAACTTGTTTTATTCAGATTTGTTTCTCTGAACACATTTTTTTATCTTATCTCACTTAAATTAAACAGGACTGTCTAAATAGGTGGAGTTTGAGAATGTAATAAAAGCCAGTTTATCATCTGAGGCCTTTTGTCACAGTGCAGGGCAAACAGCACATTGGTGTAAAAAGCTTTTAAATGATTTAGCTTGACTCAATTATTTCATGTCATAAAACCCTGACCTTTTTACAAAAGCGTGTCCACTTTTGAGGAAGGACTATTTATGCATTTAGCATAAATGGCAACTTATGAACAAATATTACTGTAATGATAGACACTGCTATTTGTGTACATTTAATTGGCCTCTTTTCCAAGGTTTTTGCATTATCTTGTTTCCATTTACATGTATCTAACTAAATACCTCGAGGGAATGAAATTAATTGTATACAGCTGCTACAGGTACTCTATTTTGTGCTTTTAACACTTGGTTGGTTTAATTTTCTATTGTATCACCTCCCTTTCTGATGTAGTCTTGAAAAGCTGATTTGTTTTTATTTTCTCAAAAAACCAAGTTTATCAATCTGATATCTACATCAAGATATAACATTTGATAAAATACCTATTTGCTGGAGAAAAACAAATGTTAAACTTCTTTATGTTCACAGTTATGTGAAGTTCTTTAATTTAATAAACCTAAGAAAAACCATTTACAGTAAAGTTATTTGAAGCCTTCTGCCATCCGGGACCCACTAGAGGATGCTGTTGTGTATTTTCAGTGTGTTCTCTTCTTAGACCATTTCTTCATGGTTCGCTGCCACCACATCCAGCTTTGTTATTCATTCTTGTTATTCACTATGGACACTGTGTACTGGTCTTTTATTTCAATACAAAATCTTCATGTAATAATTTATTCATATGCATTTTGAAAAGGAAAATAAAATCAATGTTCAACACACAACGAGACTGAGAATGAGATGTTGCATGCAGATATTGTTTAAAAAGATTTGAGTTAATGGTACACTAATAACATTAGTTGTAAATTTTTGTTAACATTGGCATTAATTGCCAGTAAGTGAGTCATACCTGAATTATGATATTCTTAGAATTTTTCTTCCTTTAAAATAAAAAGGAAACCTTTTCAAGTGACAAATTGACAATTACTGTAGAAATGTACTTCTTCTTATGCTCGGCTGATCATACTTCACACGTTATTCTATACAAAAAAAATAATACTTTTTAAAATGAGAATCATATAAGTACCCCCTTTGTATAAAATGTATTAATTTTTTTATTACCTAATAACATAAAACACACGCCTTAACCCACAACAGGTCTTTTGGAGTCTCCAGATATGTGATATTTTCCCGCGTTTGGTCCTGTTTTCAGTTCAGGTTGGAAATCCTCATCATCTTAATAAACTTCCATCCTTAACAGTGCTTTAGGCACTGTTTCCCGGCGTGTTTTAGATGTGTTCCTGCTACAACTCACCTTATCTAAATAGCTCCTCAGCTTGTCGCTAGTTCTAAATGAAGCACAATTAATACCAACATCCTCATTGCAATTAAATAGTAGCTTGTTACCTTCCCTTGACAGCTTGTATTTTATGTGTGAATAGAGTTTTTTTTTTTTATTACATTGCAATAATGTAAAAACCCAGATATGGAGACCCGGGTCCCCTGACACAGGGGCCCCGAGTTAAGATCCTGAACTTACTATAGTCCCCAAACAATTAAACTTATATTCAAATAAATTGTTTTGCTTAAAAACCTATTGATTATTTTAGAGCAAAATAGTTACAATAATAAGGCCAGTAATTCATGAAGTTCAGTTTAATGTACGTATGAATTACTGCAAATTTTGCCAAACGGAAAACAAATTCTTTAACATTTTCACAATTAATAATGATAAAAGTTAAAACAGATAAAAGCACACACCATCTTAAATTAGTGTCCATGCAGTGGCACAATAAAACTAATTAAATTCAACTAAAACATAATTGATGGACGTTTGTGAATAAGAATGTTTCTATATGTTTTTTAAAAGATTCCACATATTGAGAATAAATTATATTATATGTCCTTAGTTGTTAAATGAAAGCAGTGTTTTCTAACAGTAAGAATCTCATGCACCACAGTGACTGGCAGGATGTTTTCCAAGTATGGAATTTATTGCTATCTGGCAGCTTTGCTGGTGTGAAGAAAGGTTTCTATTCCATGTGACACTGATTGACCAGGTGTTAATGTATGAAATGGCTGCGGATTCCAATGACTTGACATATGAGGATTGGTATCATCAATAATCCCCTCCTGCATTAGTGTAAAAAAATCTGCTCTAACTTGTGAAAAAAAAGCATAAAAAGAGAACTCACTACTTCAGTTAGCTAGGCAGCAGTACATGAAAAACAAAACAAAAAAACTTAGAATAATATTACTAGTTCCATGGAACAAAATTAATGTGTCTTTCAGAGAAAAAGTAACTGACCGTTTTCTATGAAGAGTAGCTGAGGGAAATAATCTTAACAATTTAGCAATTTCTAAAAACAAACACAAATCAGCATTCATAGAAGAGGGAAGTCCTGAATCCTCCAAATAAATCCTTAAAACTAGTTTTATAACCATTAGAAAGAATATCACTCTTTAGGTGAAAAACGCTGGATACGTATGAGGAAATTAATACATCTCACCACCACTATTGTACCAGAATACTTATGTTTTTTTAAGGCTTTACAAACCTAAAAGGGAGTCTAAAAATGTTGGCTAAAGCATCTTAAAGAATGTAAAGCATTTGGCAGAGTGAATTCTAAAAATGTTTTAGAAAGGTTGGCAGACAGAAAAACCTTCTTAAGGATTTTGATACCTGCCAAATGTAACAAGAAAGAAACTGTTAAATTGTTAGAGTGGCCAATCATCAAATATTCCTGGAAAGTTTTATTATATAAGAAAGTAGTCTCAATATCCTAAGCTGTTCAAATAGATGTTATTCAATTTGCAGTTTTCTAAAAAGTTGGACTCAGTAACATAAATAGAATTTACCTCAGCTATAGTGAGAACTGGACAGATAAGTAAAACCAAGCTGAAATAAGTGGGGAACACTATACAAAAGTGTTTGTTCTTTTATAAAATGGGGAGCATTTATATTCCTTTTCATACTTTCCCTCCTTTTATACCATAGAGTTTCTAGAAAATGCTTTAAACCCCTAAAACACTATTTTGCTGTTACAACTACATCATTTGATGCATTGTCTCCTTGTATTTATGCAGTGGAGAAACACAAAGTAGTACTTTACTTGTAAATGGAAGAAAAATACCTAATATGTTTGTTTTTGTTTGTTTTTTTGTTACACTTTCTTCAACTAAAACTCTGAAATTGTGGTACAAATGTATTCAGGCTTCCTGGGTCAAAGCTGTACCAGCTTTGACTGAGATTTTGCTTTTTTTGTTCATTGCAAAACAACTAAAGCTAACTCAGATAGGATGCAGGCTCTTTTAAAAGCAACTTTGAATCCTTTCCACTAATTCTAATTTTGATATGTATTTAAAATTGAGACCAAGTTTTTACTGTCCCTACTTAAAGGTATAGTGGAGGATTTTCGTGAATTTTTGAAAAGACCCACTCTCTCCACTTAAAAAAAACACACACACACATACACAAGCTTGTAACTGCTCCTGGGAAGGAACGCCTATTAAACACTGCATGCAAAAGCATGCAAGAGCCCATTTCTCCTGGTGCACCCTCTGTTTAAAAATTGCTGTTTGCATCAATCATACAAGCTTACTTTCCAAAAGAGATTTGCAATTTTTCCACTATGTCAGACTCACCACCGGTAAGTCAAAATGGGGACGGGCAAGTAGGTCAGCCTTACAAAGAAATATCACCAGAATGATTAACAATTAGGAGGACCACTTATTTTGATGATTCACAGGGTTAAAGAACATCCTCCACTATACCTTTAGCATAAAATATTCAATGGTATGATCATGCATTACCATGGAGATTGTGCTGTTCATGGAACAACACCCATGAGATGTGTTCAGGGAAATATGTGACGGTAGCTTTCCACCACACATAGCACTAGTCTGTCATGATCTTGGTACTGATGACTGGATTATTAGTTCATCCCTTCCACCTGCTTAGCTCCGCCCAGTTTTCATCTGCCCTCATCTGATCCACCTGTTCCAGCTCCTATTTATGCTGCCTGTTTCCAGCCATCAGTGCCAGATTATTCAAACCGAGTGTGAGAGTTATTTAGTACACCCTGTTGTCTTTTGACTGTTGTTCCTGCCCTTTTTTACTCTGGATTCTTGAATTTTGACTTGTCCCTGTTCTGGTCTGTTTCTGTCCCTTTCTGTGTTTGGACTGCTGTTTGGACTCTGCCTGTTAACAATCTTGAATCTGTTCCCTGCTTGGATTTTCCCTTTGGTTCTTCTGCATCTCTCTGACCTTCTGATCTGGTCATCTGCTTCGTCACCTGCTCTGGATTCTGCCTCTGGACTCTTCTGCTCTGCGTCTGCTGGCTTATGCTCGTCAGTCTGCTCTGCCTCATTCCTGGAACTCTCTGGGTGGCTCCCACCACAAGCTGTGGTTGAAGTCATCCGACTGGCTCCAACTCCTTCCTCAGGACACAAATAGAACTAAGAACCAGGTTAGTGACTGACATGCTCGGTATCGTTCCCCGTCTGAGTATAGTGGTCACTAACCTGAGAATCTATCTCTACAGAGAATCCAGCAAGCCAGTCCGAGCTGACGAACCACTCAATCTTGATAGTCCACAAAGCCTTTTATTTTTAAACAAACCTGTTCTGTCTGCCTGAATTCTGGGTCCTATTTTCTGAGTCATTGACATACTCACATCTATGCAGGACTTAATCAATTCAATTATTTTGCTTAAGTAAAAGTAATAAAGTACAGGTGTTACATTGTACTTATGAAAAAATGTAATATACAGTTTTTGCCTTAGAAAATACAAAAAAGCTTAAAATTTCAACTTAAAAAAAAAACACATCCATGCACATAAAATATGCTAATTTTCCTCTTTTGCTCATCCTGTTGGAAGAACATAAGAAATAACACTGTCTATTTTGGTTCTAAATTAAAATTGCAGACAGGAACACATACTGTAGACAGAACTGAACAAAAGCCCTGCATAAACAGCTGAATATTTTTCAAAGTTCTGGTATTCACAGCATTAAAGTTTAAAATGACATTAAAACCTAAATAGTACTTGAAACATAATCAACATAGACGCTTAGTTACAAGTTGGATTTATACTGGTTATACACAAGAAATAAGATGTCTTCTAAGGTCAGCTGGTTGCATTGGTCTTTATTTTAGGATGAGTAAAGGAGCGGAATACAAACTCAAAGCACACTATTTTTGAAAGCCTTACATCATTGTTCTTATTATTTTACACCATTTTGTTTTCATTTCAGTTTCAGTCCTACAAAAATCACAACAGTTTGTTGGTATATCAGCATGATCATGTGAAATAAGTTAATGTATAGTTATTGTTGCAAGAAACTGTATTCTTAAATTTGACTAAAGAGATTTGAGCACTAAATGAACAACCTGACATTGATGATGACACTGTCCCTGAATGAAATGAAAGATAACAGCATGATCAAAAGGTTTCATTGCACTTAATAGGCTTTATTGTTTTTTAACCCTTTCTCTGATGGTTAGCAATGACAGGCATGGCATACTAAATTTAACAAGAGCTGAAGTAACAGTTAATATGTGAGCAAACACGTGACAAGCTGGACGACAGAATACATATTTTTTAACAGATACATTTATAACCACAAAGACCATCCATTAGCTATGCTGGTGTGAAAAACTGTAACAATTTACAGTGCATGGACATCCGTTGAATACTCATTTTAATCACTTTGTATGCGCAGTTAACACATCCTGTACATTTAGATCAAGTATATACAAAAAAAAAAATAGAAACATTTCCATCTGAACACTCTTTTTAGTCCATGATTATCTGATTTAAGTCTAATGGAGGGGTCATCTGTTTATTACAGTTTTCAGTTTCACAGTAAAATTCTGAATTTATGCTGAAGCAGAAGTACTGTGTGGGCTGTTTTCCCCTTCTAGGCTTTAACAGCAAGTCTTGCCAAGGGAGGCATTTTGAAGAAATCGAACCGCTGGAAAATTAATGGGGAGCAGCATGTAGTGAGAGGCTGAGTGGGCAGCTTTGGAGAGAAGGGGGAAAAAAGAGGCCAGGGGCTTACGTGGTGGATGTCTGAGTGATGCTCCTCTGACTGCTGGTGCTCTTAATGGCAAAGGTCGATGAGTTGCTCTTGTGGCTGGAGTCAAAGTCACGCTCGCAGCGGCATTGGGATGACTTGAGGTAGCGAGTGGAACAACACAGGAAGTTCTGCCTCAGATCGTGGAAGAGATGACCAGCAAAGCACATATAGATCCAGGGGTTACAACAGCTGTTCAGGCTTGCAAGCAGCATGGAGATAATGAAGGGCATGGCTGCATAAAAGGAAACACAGATAAAAGTTACTGCTGTGAGATGGAGAAGGAATCATTTAGCATTAATTTTCCCTGAGTGGGAGAACCTGCAAGTACTGTAAGTTAAGTATTTGCTGGAAATTGTTGACTTTTATCTTATAATAGCTGTATATATGCCCTCATAGCCCCTGAAGTGAGAGGCCTTTTAATCATATAATTAGCAATGATTTTTACTGATGTCCTGTGGGAAATATTTTCCCTAACTCGTTTATGATAGGTAAGTATCACAAGGATGTTATCAACAATAAGCAAATATGCTTATAGCTACTAAGCTTTGCACATTTAAGCACAGGAGGATACAGAAAACATAGATATTACTCTTTTCAGCCTGAATGTTTCACTTTTTCAGTTTGACATCCAAATGGAAATAATGTAATCAGAGTCATTGTTGAGTTCATAAGCAAGAGGTAATTAGCAAATGCCACGGCCCTAATGAGGTGACACATCGTTAGAAAATGGGTACTTATCCTGAATGAGCTCATAGAGCAGGTGTGTCAGGGTTTAGTTTTGGTAAATTAAACAGTGTTTGGTATTTTCTAAAAGAACGGAATCAATTCAAAATCTCTGCTTCATACAGTCACACTCATGTTTACCTGTTGGGTTTCTCAGTGACTCAAGCCACACTCACAACACAAAAATGTGACACAAAATAATTATCGGCTTAAAACTGAAAAGCTCAGAGAATGGGAAATAATCTTCGACTAAAGTAAAATAACACTGACTAGATACATCATGGTCAATTTTATTTGTACGGATGGAAAAGGTGATACAATTCCTTGCCCAGTGATGCAGTGATACATTACAGAGAGCAACTTGAAGTGGCGGCTGGATGACATTTACACTGCTAACTCCACCGTCCACCTGACATTTGGTAAATGAGTTTCCGATCATGTAATTGGTTTGTATCCTGTATTTAACCTCTTCTCAGTGGTTGTTAATCTTTTCTCAGTCTGCCTGTGCCTGGATTTATCTTATTGCTTCAGTCCCATAGATTCATTAGGCAGCTCAGAGTAAATGCCATCTTAGAAGGTATGAAAGTCTTACACACATGATTAAGAGGAGCTGTCCTTTATGGGTCACTCTGTGGACCAAAACATGACTATACTAAGTTAACCTCAGTTAACAGATTTGCAGGTTTCACTATCTATCTTTGGGTTTGAACCTTTGGAATGTAGTGCAAGGCAGATTGTGCAAAAGTGCATCTGAAGCTTATCAGGGTTTTATCATCAAAGGAGATGAGAGTCTGGGCTTGAATTAATTTGACGTTTGTGTGGCTTTGTGGAAAAAAAGACCTTTGCTGAATGGAGGTTTTCACAGGGGAATGATAGATCACACAGCAAATGAAAAGACAGACTAATCAGCCTGGGGGTGGTACATCTGTGTGGCTGTCAGAACTGATTCTGCCCAGTCCGAAAGACTCCTGTTGCACGGTGATGTTAACATTATTAACAGTAACCTCGTTTAGCTGTAAAAACTGAATTATCTTTAATGTTAAACAGAAAAAGGATTTTTTTCCAGGTGTCCTATCACTGCATTCATTACATACCATACAGAGAAGTGGATTGTCTACATGTTTCAGGGCAAATTCAACCAACAAAGGCGTTTGGGTTGTGGCTTATTTCCTTTTCTTGTAAAGAAAAAAGACCTGACCTTTAAACGAAATAAAATACTTTATAGACTGAATGGTGGATATTTTGTCGATTACGGCCCTTAATGAAAATCAATAGCAGGGTCTAAGTCAGCTTCCAATAGGGGCAGTGGCAGGAAGGAGATGCTTTTGTTCAAAACATTTTGTACGTGTATGTGTGTGTCTCAGTCAAGGTTTAACCTTCAGCTGTTTTTGTCCAACACATAATGAAATCTGTCTGGCTGCTAAATGTGAACTCACACACAGTTGATTTCCCTCTAACAAACCTCAGAGAGAATGGGGTATTTTGACATCTTCTGGCATTTTCAGAAATGATGCTGATAAGCCTGATCAGGTGCAAAAAATGGTGAACCTCCTCTCTGTGAAAGGTCCAGGCTCAGTCATATTATCACAGTGTCACAAAGCTGACATTCCATTTGTTGGAGAGGACCTTGGAGAAACAGGCTCTGTCTTGCAAGTAATTTTTCAATTTAGAGTATCTTAGTAATGTATCACATATGATTTCTATAGAAATAATTTAAAGATAATAATTTCATTCATAAAAAGACTTAATAAACCCAACAAATGGCTGGGTTGGCCTATATAACACATATGTATACTCCTCCATTAGTTAAAAACTGCAGTTTTCCCTCCCATTGTTTAATACTATAAGATGTATATTCCAATGTTTTGTTAAATTCCCAAAGCGGTTGGGTGAAGCAGGAGTCCCTTTTTGCCAGGATAACAGTAATCATCTTTATTACATAACTCACAAGGAAATGGGAAGATATAGAGCAAACCAAGTATTATAATAAACCGTATAGATGATAAATAATGAATTCATTCTCATTAAGGGGCAGGCTGAAAATAGGAAACACATGTGCATCTATCTTCAGGTTTTAGTTGCAGTAGGGAACTGATGCAGGAACTGTGATATGATTGGTCTGTCAAATGATGACATGACAGATAACCGCCCACCTGGTGTCAACCTGTCTGTACAACTGAATAAAAAATATTTTTTCTCTGTGATTTAATGTGTTTTAATAGTAATGCATGTAAAAAAATTAAGAAAACAAAAAATTGGTAATTATGTTTCACAGATGATTTTTTTCCTTAAAATTAAGAAAGCAAAAAGTACTACATTTGTTTGGATTCAGTTTCCTTTGGATTACGTTGCAGAACAACCTGTTTTAGAGTCAATGCACAAAAAGCTATCTCTCAGCGTAGCTTTGCATAGCTAGGAGCTAAAATTGTGGCCAGTTGATCTATGTAAAAACAACTCAAGTCTGGTTAGATTGGAAAGAGAATATTAGTGTTTTCCGCCAGACAGCATTTTGTATGTAGACTGAAACATCTAGTTAGGAAAAATATCTCACCACACTCCTTATTCGATGAGTTTGCTGTGTCCTGAATGCTGTGTACTAAATGCAACTTGAGGGAAACTGTGAATGCTTATGGTTTTTCTTAAACATTCACTATCAAATTGTCAATCTTCCTCTGAGACCAGATTCAAGGAGTATACAACATCTGTCCAGTCAGTGTCTGAGCTGTAGATCTCTGCAGCTCTTAAGATTGGTCTTGGTATATAGGTATTTGTAACAATATTTTTTACTTTTAGATGATGGGTTTAACAGTGTTTTTATTTTTCTAGATTTCCAAAGCTTGGGTTATTTTTATAACTTAACCACTCTCCACAAAAACCCTTCCTTTTCTTGGTCTTTATGATGCTGTTTGTTCAAACACAGGCTACAAACGTAGGCTACACAAATAAGATGCCTTTTTTATCATGATGAAATCACACAAAGATTGAGGCTTTGCTATTTGGGTAACTTAGAAAGATGAAATATTAGAGCAAAGGGGGATGAAAACAAATTCCTGCCACACATTTTAGGCTTTTTTAAAAATAGGTTTTTAAAGCATTTTATCATTTGTCTTCCACATTAGAATGGTAGTTTTTTCGCTGCCACTCAAAACCAGATAAAATAAAGTTTGTGTTTCACTGTGAAAAAATTAAATAATTATGGAATGGAATATTTTTCAGAACAATGAATGTTTGGATCTGCAAACACCTCAATAAATTTGAGAAATCTTAGTAAATATGCTCCTCTAAGCCTTAAAGCTCTATGTTTTGCTCCAGGTAGCAGAGTAACATGTAATTTTTTTCTGATTTTTACCTGTAAGAATGTAAAGGTTGAAATGGGACTGGGCTATTTAAAGGTGAAACAACAGTAGGTTTCTTTTTTTTGTGTGTGGGGTCTGTTTCTTCAGGCTAACAATAAATAAATAAAAAGGAAGACATGTAGATGGACATTGAGCAGAGACACAAGGTCAGGCAAGCAGCAGATTGCTCCCCACTGTTAGGCAAAGTGAAGTATATAGGTGGCATGCACCTTGGATTGAAGTTAATCCTAATATCCACACTGACTTAAAGAAAGAAAACCGGTTTACCACTAAACTATTTCATAAACTTGAAGGAATACACCTGGAGCCTCTTGTTACTTTTAAGGGCTTATATTTGCTACAAAGTTCTTTTAAATGGGTGCGGTAAATAATGTAAAAAAATCATATAGATTCAATTAATTTTAGTGACAATTTTCACTGTTTTGTAATGCAAACATTTTCATCTTGGATGGGCTTTATTTACTGAGCTGTCTGCTATATCTCTACCTATAATTAAATCTTTATCAGCACACACAGATGACACTGCTGCTCTCCTTTTGTACATAAACATTGGCACATGTTGGTTCCAAACTGCTGAATCTAAGTCTCCCTGTCATCCAAACTCAGCCTCCTTCTCCGCACTGATTGGCCATACCCTCTAGGAAATGTATTCATCTTTTTATTTTTTATACACACTGAAGCAATTTTGTTTCTCGTCTCTCTGGTCACTGTTCCCTCTAAATATCACAGAGAGGTGTGGCGTCACAACCTCTTTCTGTTTCATCAAGCAGTTTGTCTATACTTGTAATACATCAAACTGTCTGCAAAGTAGAAGAGATTGTCCAAGATTGCAAATAAGGGGTCTCATTGTACAAGAAAATATGTTAAATAAATAGCCCAAGCTTCACTATGATTTTATTTTTTTGTATACAATCATTCATGAGGTGAATGAAGACAAGTTGGTTTTCTGTTGGTTTGCAAAGTTTTAATCCAGACTCATCAAAGTCAACAAAGTAACTGGTTGTGTCTTCAAGCACAGAACATTTCGATTCGTTAATTGGTGAATTGGAAGCTTCATTTTACATGAAATCTGTCTAAGGCAGCATAAAATATTAAATCTAAAAACATTTAGAAATAATCTTCAACTTTTTTCTCATTATTACTAAATTATAGTCTTTTTATAGTCTAATTATAGATTTTTTAAAATTTTTTTCATGAAATTCAAATTTATTTTCAAATATTTAATAATCAATTTTAGAATAAAAAACTAATTCAAAACAAATTCTGCAACCTATAAGAATTGCTGTTGAGCTCCTCCTAGCGGCCTGGTGGAGCCTAAACAGCAGTTCAACCTTGGGATTTTTTGGGGACTTCTGATTTAAAGAGGTGCAAACAAATCTTCATGCAAATGTTTCAGAAGATATATTCAAATCTTTTTACTTCAGCATCACTGTTTTTTTTTTTTTTTTGATACAAGCATTGCAGGGCACAATGTCATATGGAAGCTACAAAACATTTAGAAATCAAGAAATTTCTAAATGTCGAAATAGAAATTATTTTGTTCTTTGTTCTTATTACATCTCTTTGCAGGGGATGAAGCAGACTGAAAATGTTTTATCGTTATCTCCTTTCTTTTACCTCTTCTCCTTTTTTCTGGTTTTCCTTTCCTGTTCTACTTATATTGCAATGTCCATAAAATCTGTAAAACTCCCTGCATAATTATAAAATATCAATTCATATGCATAAAACAACCGAAACACTATGGCGATAGCCGTACTGCTCCACTTCTGAAAGCAAAATCTGTTGGGCTCTTTTTGCCATCAAGACAATTATTCTTATTGCCACATTGCTAAACTGTAAAAAAAAAAAAAAAAAAAAAAAAAAAGTAAAAAAAAAAAGAAAAAAATTGCAATTATTTAGAAAAAGTATAAGCATGAAAGAGAATTTGTTGGAAAAGTTTTTATCTTATCGCAGTTCTGCATGCAATGTAATGGCTATGTTTGCATATAAAAGTTAAGCTTGTATTAGCATATGTTTCTTCACGTTTATGTTTTACACCTTACCATAAAATATTGCTTAATTCTGGTGATATGTTGTTTTAAATTTCATTTACTACCACACCTCTGCAAAAAGAGGAAAAGGCAAAGCCAAGACATAAAGGTAAATATATAATGATTTGAAAGGTGTGGTCACTGACAGTGGATGCATGGGCCCCTGTAGGAGCCTGTGTATTGTAGTTAAATGTCAAAGTACCCCCACAGGCACAGGCTTCCTGATGTGCAGTGGTGCACACTAATTTGATTAATGATTATTCATCAATGGGTGTCTGCAGTTCAGGGAGTGTCTGAGGGAGGTTCTGTGCTTGGAAAAAAACACCAATTATTATTTTTGTTTAATCATGTGCAAATGTTTTAGTTATAGTGTGTTAATTAGAAATAACATGTATTAAAAACGAGACATTTTTTTTAGCACAGGACCAAAAATTTCCCCTGAGTCAAAACAGCAAAATCTGGTAAATATATGTTTAAATATACCAAACAAATATTTAGTTATTTAAACATTTTATAATTAATGCCTATTATGACATTTGGCAATTTAAAATCAATTATTTAAACTCAAGTGATTTTTATGTTAAGGTCTGTGATATAATTGGACTTTATGAGTCATTTAGTTGATCCAGTCATGAACCTTTTGGTTAACCTGCAGTGCATTTCAAATCCAGACCAGACTCATCTCCTGACTTTGAAGAATAAGGCTGTAACAATGTAAAATGATTTAATTAAACAAAACATACATGATTGTTTATAAATTAAAAAAGAAATTACCATAAATGTCAATTATATTTTTCAGATTTTGTTATTTCAATATGTACTTAAATAGATAGTTAAAACGTTTGCATGACATTAAATGGGCCCATCTTATATATATAAAAAAGAACACTTATAAATAGATTGAATTGTGCCACTTTTATTATACGTTGTGTATCTGACTGACTTTGTCTTTAAGCTGTGGCAATTGTCTCTCTGGTAAGCGCGCTTAAACTGGAAAAACCCAGAACATCCCTTTAAACATGGGAGTTCAGAGTAAAAAAAAAAAAAGGAGCAGAACTCCACTGCATAATTTTTGAGGAATAAAATGTGGGGACTCGTACTTTATAGCTACTTCTTGGAAATCGGAAATCAGAAAAAAGACAAACAATAAAATGTGCATTCTTTTAAGATTTCACAAAATGAAGATAAATCTTACTGTGTGGCAATTTCAAAGTATGGTATCCCAAATGCGTAATGCACCATGCATGGCGCGCTATCCACCTACTTTGCGCACAGCGGGCATTCATTAGACCTACCCTCACGAGGCGCAGCTGGATCCCACGCAGACCACATCTGGACTGAGAAAAAGGGGGTCCAGCACACGATGTATGCCACCACAATCACAAAAGTCATTTTCACGGTGGTAATTTTGGCTTTGGAGATGAGCCTTACGCTGCTCACCCTGGCCAGCGTGTTGCTTTTGCAGGTTTTGGGCGTTAGGCTGATGCATTGCTCCCGTCTTGTTTTTAACTTAAAGTTTTGCCATATTTTAAAGCTAATTAACCCGTAACAAATGCTGAGTATGGCCACCGGGATGATGTAGATGGAGAGGCTGATCCATGTAATGTATGCTTTGGCTCCCCAGGGTTTCACAAAGTCGCCCCAGCAGTCATACACTCCTGAGCCGACTTCTCTGAGGGAAAAGATGAAAATCTGCGGGATGCTGAAGAGCAGGCTAAGGAGCCAGGAAAATATCACATAAAAACGGTCTTTTCTTCTGTGTAGTGAGCGGAGAGGCTGACATATGGCCAAACAGCGATCTACAGACATCAGAACTAACATATAAGTGGAGGCAAACATCCCGACGACCTGCAGGTATTTCACCAACCTACACAAAATGTCGGGTCCGTAGAAGCGAAATGTTATGTCCCAGATAAGTTGAGGAAGGACCTGAAATATAGCAACGACCAGATCGGCGATGCTCAGGTGCTTCATGAAGTAATACATGCGGGACTGGCTGTGTTTGGTGGTGTGGATGGCCAGCAGGACGCACAGGTTTCCTGCGAGCGCCAGGAAGAGCACCAGGGCGAGCACGGTCACCTCCACTTTGGCCACCTCCTCATTCCGTTTCAGGGGGTTCGTTTGATTGAACCCAGCGGTCCCATTAAAAAAGCTCGAGTTCTTCCAAGAGTCGTTCAGTTGCCAGATGTCACTTTCATTAGAAATCGTTTCCATTGCCGTAGTGCAGTCCTCTCTGCAGATGCGAGAGGGCTGTGAGGTCTAATGGTTTGGTTACCTGGAGAGGATAGGGAGCCCAAGTCCTCCTTGTTTCAGGTGATCAGGCATTTTTGGGGACAGTTCATAATTCCCACTTGGTAAAAATAATTTACGTTGTGTCGGACGTCATCCGTTGGTCTGTAAAAAGAGAGGATGTAGGATAAAATAATATATGCGTTATTCTCAAAACAGAAACAACAGAGGCACTTTTTTAAAAGAATGGGTGAAATGATCGAAACAAGGCTGTGAATCTGCAAAAAACATCATTAAGTTTTTTTTGTGTGTTTTTTTTTTACATCTCACCTGCAGTGTGATCCAAAATTACAAAACGCACAAAAGATCTGAAATGTATCTTCTCAAAATGACAATCTGTGGAGTTCTGCTCCCTAAGTCTAAATTGAAAAAATAAAACTAGAAATGGAAAACAATTGTAGCTCTAACATATCTGCTGAGAAGCTTCACAATGGGCAGCAAGACAGTGCATGAGCCCCTATATAGGGTCCTCAGTTCGTCAGGAGCAATAAAAATCTCTCCGCCACCACTTGGTGGATATGCGCACTTTCACCAATTGGCGATGCTGCAGGAATCACCCTGAGGGAGAGAAGTCCAAAGCTATTTATTATTGTCAATCTCTAACAATGTATACAGATGCAAATACATAAAAAAAAA
>NW_015150873.1:256929-259506 GCF_000732505.1 Cyprinodon variegatus | reverse complement strand
GCCCTATTTGTTGGTACTCGCCGATACCGATACCACCATTTTAGGGCAGTGTCGGGGCCCCCGTCCGATACTGGTATCGGTGCAACACTAATTATATGTTACCCCTATTTTGTGCAATTTCTTGTTTAATAGCTCTAGATTAATTTCCATCTACATGCAGATGCACAGCACCCTTTTAATAGCCATCTTCTTTATGTAGTGCTTGTTTTGTCTTACTCTCTTAGTTGATTGTATTGGCTACTACCTACTGGACGACTGTCAAGTTAGAACTCAGATGATTGTGAAAACCACACAATTACATTTTAGGTTTAGAAAACCAAATGCCAAAGGTCTCATGTAATATTCCAGTTTTGTGAGAAACGACGTCTTGGAGTTAATTTTAGGCTTCAGTTGTAAGCTTAGAATTAACAGTAAAAAAAGCACGACAGGATTACAAAAAAATGTGATGATCATTTAAGTAATTAATTAGTCTTATTGCCTCTCTGTCAATTTTTTTTTTAACTGCTTAAATGTTAATTGAAAGCATAAAAACAAGAAGCTATATAGTCAAGATTAAATCAAATGTTATCAGATATGTTTTAAATGTTAATGGATTCAGCGATGTGACATCCCTCGTTTGAAGCTGCTCTGGTAATAAACGGATGGATGCATTTGTCGGCACATAAAATAGTTGAGCCATAAGCTTGCTCAGGAGAGGCACTAAAAGCACCGCTAGCGTGTTCCTAGAAAACCACCCTTGGTGCGGTAAACATGTGCTTTTTATTGCTCACATCAAAAGGCATCTCTGAGCGGGTGTTCAGCTCTGAGCTTCTCTAAAGTCTTATTGATCTTCTGAGAATGTAAACTGTTTAGCATCAAGGGAATAGGACAATACACTTTGTTATCGATTTTACTTAAATGTAGCCAGAGGGAGCAGCTCTTCGTTTTATTAATCTGTTTATTTCTGACATATCCAGGATTAATGCATCAGTACAACAAAAAAATAGACCTCCTTTTCACTAATTCATAAAGAATATTTGCAAACCTTAATTTAGGATACATCAGCTAATTACAAGTTACAAATGAGTTCATAAAACAGAAGCAACAGAGAGCAGAACTGTTATATATTTATTTTCTTAGTAGGAATTATAACTACCTGATTTCACAAATAAAACTAAGATTTAATTTATGAAATAAAACACACCTTACAGATCACTTTCAAGAATAAATATGCATAAATAAAACAAATATACATATATTTACTCACCTGATTCAGAAATAAGACACAGAACTAATTAATTTTCTGTAACAGTGCATCATTGGTGCTTGAATAAATGTGAATGGAAATGTACAAATAAATAATATTAATACTTGAGAGCTAGTCAAACATTTATTAGATTTTATAGAGAAACAAGCAAGATAATTCAAATTGGTCCCTGAATTAAATTTCTTCATGGGTGACCTGGTCAAGAGGTCGACAAATGCAACACAGAGACAGAAAGCACATAAAATAAATCAGTTTACAGAGAAAATACAGCCAACATAAAACAAATAAATGCAAAACTAATTGAGAGCAAAGTATAGTTTTAGATCTAATGTCCATCGGTTCGTCCATCAGTGGACACATTCACACGCTGACAATGCTATGATACATTGTAGATACAGCTGCCCTGGGGCAGGCTGACAGGATCACCAACAGACAAGCAGGGCGAAGTGTATTAACCAAGGACACAACAAGGAATCCTGAATCTCTACTCCCTATGCATTTTGTAAATGTTAATGTTGTAAAATTGTTTGCCCTTTGCCTAGGATTTGGTGGTCAGTGTGAAAGTAATCTGTGTTTTTTCATAGATGTTCCATGTGTCACTTTACAATAAGGCAATCCTGTAGAAACCGAGCAACTTTAAACAGGTGTTTTTGATTGCTTTTCCAGTAATAACAACAGAAAATCATAACAAAAATTTTACCTTTCTTATTTTCTTCTCATTTTAATTTAAAAAACATGAAAGTTTAGTTAGAATCACGTAAATCATACATGTTTCTACAAACCCCTCCCACCCCTTTTTTTTTTTATCACAAAATCTTCAATAAAATACTTTTAAATTTCTGATTTCTAGTAAGTCTTTCCCCTGTTCTTAGGCTTGAGTTAGGAAAATGGGCAGACATCCCAGAATTTTAAAGAAGGGAAGATAAGGCTGGAGCTCATTTAAAAGGGCTTGGAAATTAAAATAATAACGATGCATGAAATCACAATAAATGCCTTCAACATGTCTAATGGCCTCCCTGACGATGTAGTTGCTGAGCCACAAAAGATAAATCAGCATGTGTGTTTAAATTGGATGTTCTAAAAATAAAACATGATGATCAGTGGAATTATCTTCAACATTATAAACAAGGCAGAGAATGTTTGGAGCCGTTATAAATCATTAAAGTCCTACGTGGTGAGTGGGTAGATGTTGGTTCAGCAGTTCAAAGACATCACAGGTAAAGACTGAAATGTAGAGATTTTGCACTAATGAGGAAGGGATGGATGGATGGATGGATGGATGGATGGATGGATGGATGGATGGATGGATGGATGGATGGATGGATGGATGG
>NW_015150873.1:246859-256919 GCF_000732505.1 Cyprinodon variegatus | reverse complement strand
ATATATATATATATATATATATATATACTGTTATATATGATTAAAGTAATTCAAGCCAGTAAATATTAAACTATCCCTACTTATCTCTTCTCTTTGCTTACCAAAGGGAAGGTTGAACTTATCATATAAAATGCATTTTGTTGTCCTTGATTCTGCTTTGATTTTGTAGATTCATCCCATTTTCCTTGTTCGGAGTTTAATTAAATTGCCTTAACTGGCATACTTTTCAGTGTGGAGCTACACATTTGAAGCCACTTAACCTATCATGTTTTGTAACCTTAAAAGGTCCCATATTATTCTACATTTGAAAACAACAAAATAACAATGAGGCCCCTAGAGCATGTTTTTTTGTCATCTGTGCAGAAAAAAATTCTACCTAGATTAGGCAAATCGTCTTTACCAAAAATCTCCTCATTCAGGCCTACTCTGAATTAGCTGTTTTGGATTTCCAAACCCCTGTCCTCCTGAAGGCCGTGCCTCCACAACCCACAACCATGACAATCAGTCTGAGTTCGTAATAATAGTCTTGAAGGACAGAATAATACATTAGATTATGGCAGTTAGACTTAGAGACTTAGACTTAGACAGATTTATTTGTCATTTTGTTTACACAAGTGTAAAACAAAAAGAAATTTCGTTTGAAACATTTCTCAGGACAATTTCATCTTTTTTTAAAGTGCAGCCTTGGAAAAAAAAAGCCTTTTGCCTTATGAATATCCTTAATAATTCATGACATAGATTCAGAAAGATATCAGAAATATTCCTCAAATATTTTGTTCACAGAAATCCCAAAGGTGTACTAAGATCTCTTCTCTGTTGACGTATATGAAGGATAGAGAATTTTAGGTCATGCGCCAACAACCAATATTAGCCAATTTTAGCTTTGTAACATGTTGTGTTAACCTGCCTAAAGAAGCTGATTGGTTAAATGTGAGGTGGACAACTCTGAAATAGAATGTAACATTAAAAACATGCTCAGTTGAGGTCCAGAGTGTGACAAGACAATATTACCCCACACCAATAGACCACCATCATCAGCCTGAACTATTGGTATAAGACAGTATGGATACATGCTATCATATTCTTGCCACATTCTAGTTTGACAACCTGCTGAAATTCGGTCTCATTTGATCTGTCAATTTTTTTTTTAATTTGTTATTTTTCAATTATGATGAGCTTCTGCAAGATATAAATATAATTCCTGTCTCCTGCTTGCAAGTGTGTCTGCTGCAGTAGCAACACTGCTACCACATATTGTGTTCAGAGACAGTATTCTGCATAACATGGTGACGAAGAGAGAGAGTATTTAAACTTCTGCGGCCTTTCTCCCCTCTTATTCACCTTAAGTGAAGACTTTCTGTTTCTACCTACAATGAAAAACAGCCAGCTTTGAGACAGCAGAGTCCACCTACTTTTTATGTCTTAAAAGGTGAGAAATATCACTTAAACTAGATTCATTACTCTTAACTAATGCTGCCTACAGTACCAATTGTGTTTCGTATGCCTGAGGATTGAGAAAATGCAGTTATTCAGACAAGCCTTCTGAAAAATTACACACATTCTAGGCAAGGCAGGATTATTCATATAGCACAATTCTTTCACAAAGCATTCCTAAATTTCTTTGAACAAAAGACAAATGCAATAATAGAGAAAAAGATCTCAGTTATATAAAGCATTATATAGTTGTACTAATAAACATAATATCATTGTATATAGTAAATGTGTTATCTATATTTCCAGGTATTTAGGAATAAATGGCTGATGTCATTTATGTTGTGCAGAAATGTGTTTGGAGATCCAGTTCCTCAGCGCACAAATGGCTGGCACCAGTAGACATGGTTGCTGACTGCTATTTATAGAACCAGGGGTCTAGACCAGCTCTGCAGCTAAGCGCTCTATGGCAAGAGAAAGAGAGAGCAAAAAAGGCTGGTGGGTGGCTTGTGGTGGTGTCAGTCCATAGTGGGCGGGGATATTTGTAAAGACTTTATCTGATAGAGCACAAGGCAATTGTGTAAAAATTTGTATTTGTTTGGACCAAAGTGGGGGAAAGCGAAGAAGGTAGTTAAAAAAAAAAGTTTATATATCATAGATAGATAGATAGATAGATAGATAGATAGATAGATAGATAGATAGATAGATAGATAGATAGATAGATAGATAGATAGATAGAGAGTCTATTATTTATGCTTTAACCCCCTCCTTTCTTCAGTCATGATATCTTTCTGTGTATAGAAGTGTGCCATTTGGCCTAAGGTCATTGTCTAAGAAAACTTTGTTGCAAGAATAAGATTCTGTAGTAATTTAGATGATAAATTTTGCAGTGAGGGTGCAGAAACCAAAGGAAAGCTAAAAGAAGGATAAGTTGTTTACTCTACAATCATGATTCAATAGGCAGCATTATGTCCTGATCATGCAGCTTGGACACTTTCAAACTGAATAAAAGCACCATTCAACACACACCTCACTGTTGTAGTTTTTAGAGTTTCTTTCTTGATTTCAGAGGAAATAGCATGATTTAGATTTGGGTAGTACCAAAAGAATGATTCTGAAATGCCTGTGGGTTAACCATATTAAAAGTAATTTCCTTAGATTTTGATATACGTCCTCTAGTATCTTTTAAATTATTCTTATAATGCTTTGGTGAAAGTCATCTATAATCACTGTTTTGTTTGTGTTGAATATTCAGAATGTTTTCTGAAGACTTCAATGTAAAATGCAGTTAATATGGTGTGTTCAATTTACATCTCTATAAAGGCTGTTTGTAATTAAAAGCAATAACAGTTCCTTTGCAGGACAGAGTTAGGACCTAATTGTTTTTTTGCTGAAATTTTTTAAGTGTTACAGGAAAATTCTATTTGAAATAAAGGCTTAAATGTATCCCTTCTTCCTGCAATGCCACAGTCAATTAAATAAAACATTTAGAGGATTACAAAATGAAAAAGGAAAAAAGAGAGAAGCTGAAGTAAATATTACATTATGCAAAATGTTCTCAAAGGTTTTTCTGTCAGTAAATACAAAAATTGTATTTTTCAAAGCTTCAGTGTATGGAATATTTTTTTAGTATTCTTTTAAATGAAGGGCAAAATTACTGTAAATTAGCATTTAACTTTGTAAATTAACTTGTCTTCGAGAAACTTTGAAGTCTGGAAGGAAATTTCTCCTTTCAGTATAAAAGAACAGAAAGCTGGCAAAGCACATAAGATATGAGTGTTAAACCAGGGTAAAATATATAAGGCAGCTTCTGTTTGTCTTCATAAGGCTAAATCCTGATGTCAACACTCTGGGAAGTCCAGGCTCTCAGTCTTTGCGGTTAGCATGAGCTGTCACAGAGTGAAAGTATGCAAGATTACAGATGGATAAAAATTATGCTCCTGGATCTGCTGGTATTAGGAATTCTGAAGGAGAAAATCAGATTTTAAGGGATTTATAAAGCGCCAAGCCCAGTTCAAAAAGTGAGAGAAGGGAGAATCCTGGAAAAAGGTCTGCAGATATGTAATAATTAACAATGAGTCAATAAAAAGGTGAAGCCAGATGTTTGTAGTCCAAAGAGGTTAACAAAGAATTGTAGGATTTGCAGTAAATCCAAAAGAGGCCTTACTTCTGAAATGTTTTTAATGATTATTAAGTTCTCATTTTATATGATAAAATAGTACATTGCTTGGAGTGTTATTTTCTATTATATTTTGCAACTAGAAATGTGTGGGTTTGTTGTCTTTCTTAAAGGTGAGTCTCAGTCCCAACCTTCAGCATACAAACTTCCAGGATTTCGGTGTGTTTAGCACCATCCAGCTATACGGTAATGTCACCCTGTGTGTTCCGGGTTACAGTATGTGCAGCGTTAGTTTTTATATATCCATTGCAATCTGCATCTTGGTGTAATAATTTAGTTTTGGTTTCTGGTGAAGGTTCTGGGTTCGATTCCCGGCCCAGGGTCTCTCTGCATGGAGTTTGCGTGTTCCCCCTGAGCATGCGTGGGTTCTTTTTGGTTACTCTGGCTTCCTCCCACAGTCCAAAAAAATTACTCTTAGGTTAATTGGCTTCTCTAAAAAGTCCCCTTAGGTGTTAGTGTGTGTGTGAAAGGTTATTTGTCCTGTTTGTCTCTGTGTTGCCCTGCGATTAACTGGCGACCTGTCCAGGGTGTACCCCGGCTCTCGCCCGTAAACAGCTGGAGATAGGCAACAGCAGCCCTCGCGACCCCACTTGGGATAAGCATGTTTGAAAATGGATGGATGGATGTTTTCTGGTGACCAGAGAACCTTGTTTTACATGTTTACTGTTTCCCCCATAATGTTTGTGGCAAAAACGACTTCTGCTTGACTTTTTGCAATAAAACTTGACTTCTGGAGTGAATGACTGATACCATAGTTGTCCTATCAACAGTTTATCCCACCTGAGTTGTAGATCTTTGCGGCTCCTCCATAATTATGCTTCTCTGAGTTTTCTGTTTTGTCATACTCTTTTCTTTATTAGATAATGGTCTGAACAATTCTGTGAGATGTCTGAAGCTCAGAGTAATTTTCAGTACCTGCTTTAAATATCTACATCCACTATCAGGAATGTAGATGTGTGTGTATCAGGAGGGGGGCATATTATGGATCTAGTTCTATATATTAGATGCATTTGTTATTGTTAATTATGTTTATTCATATTTTTAACAAATTTGAAGCCTTCACAGGACAGCTGAAAGTATTCTGAAATTAATTTATACCTACTTAAATTGAGTGATATCAAATATAAATTTCCTAGTTCTTAATTTATTTTTGTAAAATAAAAAAATATGAAAACCATAGATGGTTTCACTTCCACACCTGAATTATGTATAACCCTGTGTTTCTGTGACACATACAATCTAAATAAAGCAACCTGAGGACTGTGGGGGCCATATGGCACTATAATTAAAGGTTCACTGGGTGTCAATACTTTTCAGTGGCAGCTTTTGTTGGTGAAAATATGCATAATTAGATTAACTTGTATTTTACTTCAATAGGTGTGTTGTTTTCTTAATCTTTTCTCTGTGTAGTCATAACATTAGAATGCCCCCATAGGAAATCAATAAAGCTTCAGTTCTTATTGTTTGACGTCATTTATTAGAATGTATAACACATGATTAAAAAGCCTGTTGTCCGGGAAACTAACATTTAGCTTTGTGAGAGTGTTTAGGGAGGGTGACAGTTAGTAGACAGGTGTTTCATTAGTCACACAGCTGATAACGCACTAAGACGTCAGCTCCAGGATCAATGCTGGACGGAGGGTTTACAAATAGATGAGGATATTGCACGTTTAGTAAACACCAGCACCGCGATAATCTTGTGCGCTGCATGTTTGCTGGTGATCATATCCAGCAATGTTATTAATGCTAGGTTAGGCTAGTCTTCACTTGTTTTTTCACCCTGACACTAATGCTGGATAGATATTTCATCCCCATGATAGATTTCAGTTGCTCAGCAGTTCTCCATGCCGTTCCCACACATTCTGGGCTTTGAGCTGACAGATCCAATTAGAGACAAGCTTCAGAACCAAGCTTGTAATAAAGTAACATGTGAGGGATCTTCACACTAATACTGCTCAGTCTGCTTATGTAATAATTTAGCAGTTGAGATTCTCAACCTGCTTTTTCAGTGTGGATGATTTGCTGTCATTTGGTTTCATTTGGAAATTAAATCAAAATCCACCAAGATGGCACTCAACTGGAGCAGTAATTTACATCGGGGTGTGACCTAAGCCAGTTTTCAGTTATATAGATGAAACAGTGCTGGTTGTTCTTAAAATTACAGCCATGTCTCAATGGCTTAAAGATTACTATGTAAATAAAGACATTAATCACAGCAGGCCTTTGTATATCTCCCTAAAACACTGAGCTGTAGTAATTACCAGTCTTAAACATTTTTTGATATGATTGCCTGAGGGGTTATACATGTACCAGTATCTAAAAAACGAAGAAGAAAAAAAAGGTCATGTTTCTTTACTGGATATGACTTTGATTACTTTTAAATGTCAAGATGTTTGGAGTCCACTAATAAAAACCCACCATCAACCTGCCTGCATTTGAGCTTGCAGGTGAGCTCAACCAGAAGTCAAATAATGTGCCAATAAATCATAAAATTAAATTTGGGATGGTTTCCCACTGTCAATCAATGCTGCATACCCTTATTATCCACTAAAAACATCTGAACTAAAGAGCTAAGTTTTTAAACTTTACTATTTTCTCTTAGTATTATTTTTGAAATAATGGAGAGAATCGTTTTTCACCTTATACATTTGGTCTTGCAGTTACATCTAATGTATAAAGTTCCAATGAAGAATCAGTAGAGACAATTGTATAAATGGGCTATGCAAGATTCAGACTCACCCACTGGTAATTCGAAATGGGGTAAAAATATCAACAGAATGATTGACAATTAGGAGGACCACTTATTTTGATGATCCACCTGGAAAAAGAACATCCACCACTATACCTTCAGCTAGAAGCATGAAATTATAACTGCCCTCTGTCTGGCTAAATAAACTGAATTTATATAGTGCTTTTCTAATCAGACTAGCAAATGAAAGGGCTTAACACTATAGTTACGGTCAATCAGATGCACTCAATAACATCCATAAGCTCTAATATAAGGACACACAATGTTTGGAGGTATGTAGCGATTGACTGCAGAAAGTTGGCAACCTTGGCACAGTATGTGCTTCAGCATCATTTGCCCTACTATATTAGTTTATATGGCTGACTATTTTGTTGTTTAGTTGATATCATATCTAATCTTTTCCACAAACAGCTAGTGGTGGAATATTTAAGAGTGACGAATTTCAAAAGAAGACTTTTTTCATAGATGGCATCCTATCACAGTACCGTACTGGATGACCCATGTCCTCAGAAATGTTTGTAGAAACAGTCTGTATCTGTAACAGTAATACCTTTATTCCACAATACTCTGGACATTATGTGGTTATATATATTTTTTTATGTACTGTTCAGATAAAAGGTGTAGCCACAACCTTTAATAAGATATAGTGTTTTATCTAATTGTCAGGTTTAGTATTAACAATTTTAGTTGTTTCTTTGTCAATTCAATCTGAAAAACTCGCACGGAGAGAAAAGACAATTAGGAGAAATTTATTGATACAATCACTTTGTCTTTGGTGCTCAGACCTCAGCAGGTAACATGGCGCTTAATTTTGATAGATATGCATGAACAGGAGCAAAGAATAGGGCTGTTTCCCCCCCAGGCCTGAAACTGGTGGTGGAGTGGAGATAGATGAAGTTGGTCAGTCTATAGAATGCTGGTTAGCGAGACGGTATGCTGAGCTTTATGGAGAGATCCAGTGGATTGGGTGAGCTGATATTAGAGCTTCACTCAGGGACCTGGAAGATGGAAGTCCAGTTGGATAACAGGTTGAGAGAACCTGTCCATGATGAGCAAGCATGAAGCGACAGTGGAGAGGAAAAACTTCCCATTGGGAAGATACCTTTGGCAGAACCAGGCTCAACCTGGTGGTCTTCTGTCAGACCGGTTAAGATGAGACAGGGAACCCAGTAAGAGTCCAGGAGGAATGACACTGATGAAGCTTTAGCTACGATGGTAGAGGAGGGGTTGGAGGTGGGTTGAAACAGCCTGCGCACAGGAACAGACAGTGTGTATGGGTGGCCTTTTAAGATGAGTTTGGATGCTGATTGGCTTTCATGGAGGTGTGGTTCAAAGCTGATTGGTTGTGTCGCAGGTGGATTTAGGAAAGCAATGAGTTTCTTCAGTTGAACTTCTGCCTAGGCTCCATATGCCAACTGCAGAAGATTTTTGATTATTCAATCATAGTGCATCCTTTTTGAAAGACACTTTTCTTCCTCAGTTATTAGTTCTACAAATCATACATGTTTCCCACATTCATCTTATTATAAGGTACTATTTTGCTCAATAATCAACTGGTTCAAAGTATATCCATTAAGGATAATTAAATTATTTTAAAAATGCACAGCAATCAACATCCATTATATAGTACTGTGATTTTTAGACTTTGTTTCCAATGTTAACCCAAGAGCAGATAAAAAAACAACAACAGAAAAACAGGTCTGCATGACATCAGCTAATCCATAGTTGCTTCCTTGTATAGAAGATGTGTGAGGATGTCCATCTGGGGCATAAATGTCAATATGGTTTCATAATAACAATAAAGATTTTTGATGTACTCAAGATCTAGAGTAATGTTAATCATATTTTAGATTTGACTGAAGTATACTAAAGCAAAAACACATTTAAAAGTTGTTGTACACTGGCCCCTAAAGACTGGGGTTTGTACATACCATGATTTACTTGCTGATATTTATATTGTGGTCTAAGGCAATAAGTTCTGAGAACACTAAGCTACTGTATACAACTTTCCTGAAAAATTATGTTCCATTTTCTGCTTAATGGCTTGTCTGTGGATCATACTTTAAATGAAAGTCACCTCTGATAAGTTCTCAGTCAATAAATCAGAAATGTTAAAAAAAAGCACTCAGAAAAAGGTGCATAGATAAAGCTAGATGAGTTCATGCAAAGCTTTTAAAGTAAAATATTGGTACTGCACTACTTCCTTGATCCATGGTAATTGTAAAAAGTTCAAATTGCCTGGTTTCTTGAATGATAATGAACACCCACCACCAGGTTCAGAAATAGCATATGGAAATGTAGTTTAAAGGACAAATTCACTGGAAAAAAAAACATTAAAGGCACAACTTGGCATGAAAGCAAAGCATGCACATGAATAATCAAATGCAGATAACATCAATAAACCAGCAACCACTCAGCCCTAAGGTTGATATAAGTGTTTAAATATATTCCTGATCTACAGTAGAATTTAATGATAGTTTTTTTTCCTTCCAGCTGCAAAAAGAAAGATAAGCGTGAGATATAAAATCAAATAAAATGAGTAAGTAATTCATTGCAAACAATTAAACTAAAATATCCTATTTATCAGTTGACAAAAGGTTTAAGACCAGAGCATTTAAAAGCCAAAAACTTTGCAAAGCCAAAAACTTTGTAAAGTTGTTCAGGGTCATTTTCTTTAAGGTATCCACGCTGTCATTGCAAAGGCAGAAAAACGTTCTCTCTTTGAATGTGTTCAGGTTAATGAGCTGCATAGGCAAGGCTTCTTACCAGGTGAACCCACTCTGCACAGAGAAATAAATTGTGCAAAGTGGGCTCACTTGGTTTAGTGGTTGGGCAGAACAAATACATGGCATTGAGATGACTTCTTAATTACACATTTCCTACTTCTGCATCTTACAGCGTGACACTGCTGCTAAGGTTAGACGCAGTAAGATGGCCGTAGTTAAACATCTTAAGAGATCCTTGCAACAATGGCGTTGGATGCAGGAGTTTGTCCTGCACCTCTTCACCTGCATTGCCTACTGATGATGGTCAGAGGGCTGGTGGCCTGTGTACAACAGCCTTGCTTCTGTCAGTGAGCCCCAGGGCAGCTGTGGCTATGATGTACCTTCCCACCATCATTGTATGAATGGGTGAATGACTGAATGTTGTGTAAAGCACTTTGGGGTCCTTGGACTTGATAAAGTACCGTAAAAGCACCGGCCATTTACCATCTTCAGGGGTATGGGATGAAAAGTGATGATAGACTCCCCCAAATTTTCCCCTGAGCTGCAGGATCAATTTGGCTGTCAAGAAAAGGGACAATCCTTTTCACTGTTGCTAGCTGCAGTCCCATAATCATCGGGCTGCATCTCTTCGAAAGAAGGGTTTGAAGAACTAAAAACATCAATGGCACAATATTGGCTGTTTGGAGTTTGCATGAGAGCTTGAAATATAAGACGCTGAAAGGTGAAAGAAAGTTTTATTCTATTATGAGAAAAAAATCTACAAGCAGGCAGAGATTCAGCAGGAGTTAGAAGACAGATCAGGCAAACAGATCTGAAGGGAACAGGCAGGCTCAGAGGTTAAGAGTCAGAACAGGTCAGGATCAGGCAAACAAGTATGCTAGAATAATTCTCACCTACGGCTCAAATAATCAGGCACTGATGACTGGTCTGCAGGCTGGTTAAATAGAGATTACTGCATGTGGATCAGATGTGCAT
>NW_015150873.1:230000-246374 GCF_000732505.1 Cyprinodon variegatus | reverse complement strand
ACGGCTTTACATAAATATATCACCAGAATGACTGACAATTAGGAGGACAACTTTTTTAGATGATCCACCCGGAAATAAAACATTGTCCTCTATCCCTTTAAGAACATTTCTGTCTTTTACTGGTTTTATTTAACCTGACAACAGCCAGATGCATGTCTAGCTCCGCCTAGTTCCAGTGTAGCTAGGCGGAGCTAGACATGCATCTGGCTGTTGTCAGGTTAGGTTTTATTAGTAAATAAAGAAAATGTGAATGAATTTGCATTTGCATTTATTTTCATCTCAATTCATTTTCAAAAATAAATCTATGCTTCCTGAAGCCAATTCCACATGCCTCTGAGAAAATGTCCCCTTTCTTCTTTTTACATTTGTACACAGTAACACATATAAACAACATTTCATCAGTTTGTTAGTTTCTTTAATGATAGAATTGTTATTCTATAAGCATCCAGTTCAGATATACTCATTTTAACTATACAGCAACAACTGACAACCCATGTCATCTCAAGGCACTTTTCAGTAAATTTTATTTCAGTTTATTCTTAATTCTTAGTTATACAATAACTTTATGAAGACTTTTTTTTGTTCTACCATCACCCTTGATTTATCCTAGATACTTAGCATTATGCCTTTATGATCACATGAGTATAATTAAGTTTTTGTTTGACAGCAGGCAACAATCACTAAAATGAACCTCTTCTCATGATCCTGCTCAACACCAAAGAGTGTGAAATCAGGGGTTAATAATCCCGTTTAGTTGAAACAATATATAATCCGCTTAAGTGCCACTTATTAGCCTATTAGTCAGTCTTCTAGCAACCCATTAAGAGCAAATCTGGGGATTACGTTCTTTCTGCATTAGCACCAAGAGTACTCTCATGTCTGAATAGCCAGGGGCTCCATTGTGCATGAAAATTTCACATTATATAATTTAAAATGACTTAGTAATCAGTACTACAGCTGGAATAAATTTACACTATTCCTGAAGGATCAGGAATATCTTTATCTTCAGGAAACAACAACAAAAAGAAAAAACATTCAAGCCCTTAATTGGCTTCTCAGTTTTCCACCCAGCCTTGGTTTTACAGAAGTACAGTACATGTTTTAATTTTTTGCAGATGCTGATGAGATGCAAAGTAAATGTCAACTGCAAAACAAAACCAACATGATTTATAATAGATGGATGTAACTGCAAGAGTTGTTGGTACTTGAGATAGAATTCCCTGGCTCAGCTGTCCTTGAATTAAATCCGCCTTTCTGCCTGCGTTGTCTTTATTGTGCTTTCAAGTGGACATTCTTCAAAATTTCAATTATATATGTTGCCAACCTCTATTCTAAAGCAAGTGACCTTTTTCTAAGATCTTACCACAGTGCTTTTACAGCATAAGTCAAGTCTGTCAGAGGTTCTGGTTTTAGAGGGGAAGCATTTGTTGGATGCAGTATCAGAAACATTTTATGTTGCTGTTTAATTAACAAAAAAGAAGAAAGAATAATAACCACAAAGAATATAAAACTATGGTTTCTTAAAAAAAGTGAATAACAGTGGCTTTAAAAAGTATATTATCCTTCAAAGCTTTTTAACACTAAAAATCTGCATTCTTATTTATTCCTAATCACTTCAATTGCCTTCAATAAAATCAGGTGCTAAAACTATTGTCAAATGTAAGGCAATTAGTTAACAGAATTTACCTGTGTTCAATTTAACCTAAGTACAAAACCATTTTCTTTTATCTGTTGGCACAGGATGCTCTGAGTCAGGAATAAGAACAGTTTGAAAGGCATTGTTACAGAATGCACTAAAATTACTGGCATCACTCTTAGCAATCTTAGTAACCTCTATAATACTAGATCTTTAAAGTAAGCCAAGATTCTTAAAACCAATCCATTATGGGCTGCATTTCAAGTGTTGTTATCAGGATGGAGATAGAATGCTATTACCAAACTGATAGACTGAGGATATCTTTCATTACCCTGCTGTCAAACTGACAGCATGTACGGACTCCACAGACCCTCTTTTCTGGGATGAGATTGTTGTTGAATAATGTACTGAACATTTTTTAAATACATTACTGCTGAGAGTACAACAAATCACCCCTTTGCTTCTATTCAGTTTACAGTAATTGAACTGAGCTTTTCTATGAAGACATCAAACAGAACATTGGAGACCAAGCAACATCATGAAGTCCAAGGAACACAACAGACAGGTTAGGATGAAACCGGTGGAAAGGTTTAAAAAGATTTAGGTTCTAAAAAGGATATCAACATCTTTGTAAACATCAGAGTGTGATGTTAAATCCATCATATAGCAATAAAAAGACTGTATCTAAACTGCAAATGTACAAAGACATAGACGTCCAACTAAACTGACTGGCCAGTCATTGGGATCATTAAACAGATAACCAGCAAAGAGGCTTACATTTGCTCATGAGGCTCTGAAGAGATGCACAGCTCAAAAGGGAACATTTGTTGATTGAGACCTGATGTGCATTACAAAAGCTGTTGTTTAAAAAAAGAAAAAAAAAAAACCTTGGTTACCATTTTGTTTTGCCAAATTCTAATCACTACTGTGTAGAACCTTCAGCATAAGTCCTTCACCAACAAGCTACACTGTAAACGTTAACTTTCAAAAGCACATCTCTTTGACTTTCAAGCACATCTCTCAGGTCTACAGATAACTGCATGTAAAACAAAGTTTCTCTCTTTTTTAAGGGTTCAAGGAAATAGTATAGCTAATAGTTTCCTCAGCTATAAAGTTGTCATGTCACTGTTGGCTTGTTGGAAAAGTAAAAACATCCCAGTTAGGCTTACTCTGTGAAAGCAGTCTATGCCGACCTGGAGCAAAAAATAACTCTCTTGGTGTAGTCTTGGTAGAGTGATTAGAACATAAGAAATTTTAAGGGTGCTCTTACTTTTCAATTGTTTCCAACATGCAGCTACATGGTTGCTCAATAACTCCCACCCCCATTGCATTTATACACACCCACACTATAGGACAAGTGTAAAACCATATTGTGCCCATTTAGACTGTGTCTTCATTAAACTTTCAGGAGGGAGGCATGAAAAGTATTCTGGTTATGAACAAAAACAAATTGTGACATTTAAGAAAATTACCCCTGAGGCAGAAAGAATGATTCTGCTTTAGAATTTAGCAGAAATTTTTTGTTTTTATCCCCAATTTAGCAAACATAGCTGAATAAACGTGGCGGCATTCATTTTCTAAGTCTAAACACACTGCAAACTCATACAACAGAAAACAAGTAAGCATTTAAGCAATTTTTCCAGTAATAAAAAAATGTCTATGTTCAAGTACTGTAAATGCTTGCTCAAGTTCTAAGACTTTTCTAAAGTCTAAAATTTTAATATTTGGTTTATTTTATGCCTTTATTATTCTTATGAATGCTCTTTCACTCTGATAGTAATTTGCCAGAACTGAGTTCTGCAGCTGCAACATATATTTGTGACTGTAAGGTAAGAACTCTCTCCTTAGGATGTTACAAGTAAAAAAAAAGTGTTTTATATACACACACACACACGTCTCATGAATGTTTACCCATCCCCCCTGTTCTTGAGTACAAAAGAACTGTTTTATCTCTGCAGGACAGAGCAAACCATTTGACACTTTGATGAATAGTTTCCCATTTTTTGCAGTATTTTAATAAACCTGACTAAGTGGTCCTCATTAAAGCAGTGCTTGGATAATTTCTTTCCTTTTTTTCCCAGGAGAAAATTTGGTGTCAAATATGCCTTTACATGAACCCAAAGACATTGGTTAACCAGTGTGTGCTCAGCCCTCCTACAGTACTGTACCTCTCATAGCCATTAAGAGGAGAGAAGCTCTTTAGATCTGTAGTTTCTAAAACTTAAATCAAAATTAGGTAAAGAATATAATTAGTTGACTACTCTATAAGCCTTCAGGAATATACAAGAATAAAAAAGGTCAACATTTTTTAGCCATTTGTTGTAAAACCCTTTTATAAGGTTATATGAGGCTTAAAGAGACAGAAAATTGATTGTTACTGTAATGTGTCACTGGCCTGAGAAGAAGAGTGATTAAGAATTGGAGAAAGTCTAAAGCGTATGTCTTTCTCTTGTCTATTTATTTATTCTAATGCTGCAACACCACAATATTTATCTTTTATATATTTTATATATTTATCCTTTGTAATAAGTAACATATTTTTTTAATCCAAAAGTCAACTGAACCAACTGACATTTAGGTGCAACATTTAAAAAAAGGTAAGGTGAGAGCCTGAAAAGTTATTCCTGATATTTATCACCTGTTTTAGTTTTTAGGGAAGATAAAAGTCTGTTAAAGGTCTATGATTACCATGCCTAATTTCACTAAAGGCTGCTTAATGGCCATTGTGAATGCAAATAAGCAGGAAATGTTGTTAAAGCTCTGTAAATAGGACACTGTGTGACTGAAGCAACTCGATTTACCAACAAAACTGCTAATTCAGTGATTCCAGTGATTTTCACTAGAGTACTTTCAGTAGAGGTCATTTTTTGAAAGGCTGATTGATATTTATCATAAATATCATGCTGTCCCATATGCAAGGTTAGCTGCTCTGCCACCTCTTTTTCTAAATATTCTGACTTGAAAATAAGTTTTGATATGGGTCAAGTTCTTCACAATTTCAAGACAAGAAAAGGAGACCTCAAAATAAATACGTACCGGTAATTACAGAATATATTAGGTTGTAGAAGTATTTCACTTAATAGCGGAAGAGCAGATGTTCTATGCATTTGCAACTTTTCAAAGGATGATTTGGGCTATTCTTACCTACATTTACATACATTTTTATCCACTATGTAATCAATTATGGGGGTTATTAACATTAATATATAATCATTAATTCATACATTAAATGAGTTTAGCTGTTATTTATTTTACACAGGGTAATCATACACAACTTGCAGAGATACATACCTTTGCCATTCTGGTGCCATAAAACCATTATAATAAGTTTGGACATTGGAAACCAATGTTCATGCTTTATAGTAAACATAACCCTTGGGCTAGGAGGATTAAGGTTTGCCTGGAGGTGGTAAATTAATTACACATGGGCCACCCCTTGCCCCTCTTTGCTGTCTACAGATCTCTCCCCAACATCTTACATTTCTATTTTCTATGTGCACCACTATTTAATGCTAAACACCCGCCCACATTATGCCCCCCAAGCTACTCAGCGTCACATTTGCCTCTATCTAAGCGCCCGCTAATTTTCTGCATCAAATTCCTGAATGCACTGTGTTAAATTGCTAGTAATGCAACAGTATGAGAAAATATTTCGATTACTCCTTTGCTGAAGAAAGAAAACCTCCTTTACTAACACTGTTATCATGTAACACCATTACTTTGGACAGCAATTGGTTGACCCTCAGTTTTGAATGAGTGGTGGAAAGGGTAATTGGAATATCAGATTTGTTATGCTCACATATTATGCAATATCTTTCAGCATTTTTAGTGTTTATTGGCAGCTTTGATTAAGTGGAGACCAAACTTGGCTTTTTCTTACTTAAAATTAAATAAGAATTTCAGGTGCATCCATCTTTAAATGACTTCCTTACTTGATAAAAATTATTATAAAAACATCTATATAAAAAAGTAGACGCTACACTTTTGAGATAAATTCAATAGGCTTCTGATGACAAGAAGGAAAAGAAACTGCTGTTAGTTGGTGTAGTTATATTAATGTTTCTATCTGGAAAACAGTGACACTTAGTTCTTACATCAGTTCTAATTAAAGGGCTGAACATTCTTCATGGTCTCAGAAAAATGAAGTATCTGTGTGCTTAAAGGCTTAGCTTTGCTGGTTCAAAATGTTTTATGCTGACAGATATCCTCTGATTCTTCCATTCCACGAAGAGCAGCAACTGTATTTAATTTTATATTTTGCATAAATTCCTGTCTGATCCATGCAAAGTATAATTGCACACGGTTTGCAGTCTCAGCTAAAGCTGAATAACATAAGTCAGTGAGCTGAAATCTTAGCCAGTAATTAACAATCAAGTAATTTCACAAGCACCACAAGCTAAAAGGGCGACAAAGCTGGGAGGAAATTACAAATGAAAATCAATATAAAGGTCCTAACAAAGAGGTGGAAGTAAACCAGAGACAGCTTTCATTGACACTGAAAAGGAGATTTTGACATTACAAAATAAATCACAGATAAACTAATCACGGAAAATTCCAACATTGAAAAGACAAAAATTGAAGAATCAATCTTTGCTACTAAGAAAATAAAAATTCACCATGATATTATAGTGCAGCTTTTTTATTTTTTTTAAATGAGTGATAGTTCCACTAAGTTTCTTCGGTTACAATGTCACTACAAGCTGGCACTGTTTGATGCCTGGGATGGGGGGTAAACTGAATGGTACTTCAGGGGCCTTTCGTTTTTCGAGTTCTTCCTACAGTATAATCTACCTGCAGTGAACTTATGGAAAGCTCCAGTTAAAATACTGCTGCTTAACCATAAGAATTGGTATTAGTTTCATCATGATCCTCATTAGTGGTAGAAAAAGACAAGGGATAAAGTAAGTTTTGTTTCAAATTAAGTTTAGTTTCAAATCCTGGCTCTCCTGATTGGACCTTTTTACCGTAGATGAGGCTGTGTTGCAGAAATATCTCTGTAAATTCAGTGTAATGCCATTTGCAGTTCAGCAGACACAGACATTGTGTGTGTTTTTAAGGTGCAAATGTAAAGCTGAATCTGTCTTTCTCAGAGCTACTGGCACTCTTGTTTTGCGCTATATGTATTTGTTGTTCCAATGTAGGAGTCTGAACAGTCCTCGCGGCATTGGACCATGTTAAAAAATAAAACAGCACTCAGCTGTGGTTTGGGTGTTCTGTCTTTGGGATGAGCAAGTTTTTGTCTCTAAGATACTCCTGACAATTGGTTGGCTCATATCTAAGCCTGTTTTGTGGTTGTCATGACCCAAATGAGTAATACTTTACACTGGAAACAAAACTTAATATTAACAGCCCAAGACAGACATTCAGCACAAACCTTTTTGCATGCAATTTGTAGTACGCCTGCTTTTCTTCCTCACACAATTTGGTGCTTTTTTTCTGGCTTCTTGAAAAATCTGGCCAAATATGTATTATCATAATTTCTGTTAACAAAAGCCTCTAAAGGAAAGACAAAGTTAAGATTTCTATTGTGCAATAAAAATCAATTTTGGTTTGTTCTAAGTAGGTCTCTATGGTGGTTTTAATTTCCTTTTCCTAATCAGATTCCTTCTTTGGTGTTATTTATTGGAAAAATGCTGCCGAAGAGGTCTGAGGTCCAGAGTGTAGATTTCTGGATGATTGATTGCCACACAGAATGATTTATATGCCCAGACCTACGTATTATACCTGCACCTGCAATAATCTCTAACATCAAGATCACTCAACTCAACATCAGAACGATTTTGTCTGGAACAGCACTGTCCCCAGCACTAACAGAATCATAACTAGTTGTAATTAATGTTTTCAATGCTTTAAAATACTTTTACAATATTAAAGTATATTTTGACTATAACATAAAATGAAGTCATGAAAAACTGTGAGATGGAATGCACTGAAGTATTTGGTTATTGTATGTGGTTGAGCTTCAAAAGCTGGCAGTAATGAAGGCCGTAGAGTAAACAAAACTAATTAAATAGATAAGAGTAAGTAATGCTTTGACAAATAATTTTTTAATGAGTTTTTAAAGATTAATGTCACTAAAGAGCATTATAGCATTTGTTGTAATGTTGTTACCTCCGTCTCTTCATCTGTTATGGCTAAAAGATCCCTCGGGGTTCCAGACGAGTCCATCTTTTATTTGAGTGGAGGAAAAGTAAACTGTGTTTATTGAGGACTATTATTATAGACTTACTCAGATACACAAAACTGATAGTACTCCTCATTAAAAAAAAAAAAAAAAAAATAGAAGCTGGACAGATGAAAGTCAAACACTACTTTCCAAGCGTGCTTCATGAGAATGTTTTAAAAAAATAAACTCATGGAACAGGCCTCGATAAAAAAACAATGGTATTGTTGGGCTAAGGTTTTGTTGCACAGCTTTATGAAGCAATTGCCACAATTAAATTATTCCTCTAACTGTCAATGAGTTATCTGCTCCTCTCAGCAGGTATTTTGGTTCACTCCTCATCAGCAAATTGGTCCAATTGTTTTAGGTTTAAAGGCTGCCTTTTCCAGACCTCATGTTTCAAATCCTTCCAAAGATCCCAAATAGAATATAGGTAAGGCAAGGCAAGGCAAGGCCAAGCTTTCTGACACTGGGTAACACATTTCTCTCTAGAATCATTTGATAGTCTTGAGATTTTATTGCACCCTCCATCACGGCAACCATGAAGCAAAGCAGCCCAAGAAAACAACAGAGCCTCCCCCGTGTTTCAGCGTAGGGGCAGGTTTTTTTTCTTGACAAGCTCCATTTTTCCCATCTGTGAACCTAGAGTCGGTATGCTTTGGTAGAAAGTTCTAATTTTTGTCTCATCTGTCCATAGCACAATCTCCCAGAAGCTTTATAGCTTGTCAACATGTAGTTTAGAAAATGTCATCCTTTGTTATATCCCGTTCAGTCCTCTTTGGCTCATCGCTTTGGATGATGGTGCAATCTGCACTCTCTTTGATTTGTCATCACTTTTCCTCCTGTGGCCATGACCATGGAGGTTGGCTACAGTCTCATGGATCTTACATTTCTGAATAGTATGTGCAACCTAGTCAGAACAATCAAGCAGCGTGGAAATGGTCTCAGAGCAGCTTGGCCCAATACCTGGTGGTCTGGGCTAGGTGTGTTTGGGTTGTGTCTGCCCTCTTGCTCTTTTTGTGCAGAAAATGATGGCTGTCAATCCAGTTTGTTTAAAAGTAGTCAGGAGATCCGGAGACCGTGATCTAGAATGGGACGACTGAAGACTGGGACACATCAGCTTTCTAGGAAAACAAGGAAGTGGTTATTTTACAAAGATAGAGGAGGAAAAGTCACTGGTCTGGACTGGCTCTATTTGAGAGACGTGAAAGTTTTTGAGGAGTCAAAGAGCCAAAGGTAGACGGAGAGGAACTGCAGAGGGACTAGTGACAGGATGAAAAAAGGGGGACATTTTTCTTGACAATAATATCAATACAACATTATGAAAGGAGAGTCACACCTTTTGACCAACCTTATCCTGATGGGCGGGAACTCGTCTCCTGTAAGCATATTTGCAGTTGAGTTCAGTGGTGCGTTGGAGGGCTTTGAAAGTAGAACTAGATAATAATAATAATTATAACTGAACTTTATTGATCTCACATTGGATAAATTTACCTCTTCATTTAACCTATCCCCTTAGGGAGCAGTGGGCTGCCATCATGGGGTGCCCGGGGAGCAATCGGGGCTTAAGGGTCTTGCTCAGGAACCCAGAGTAGCAGTCTGTGGCAGTGGGGCTCGAACTCAGAACCTCAGGATTTCAAGCTCTATGCCATAACCACCAGGCCGCCACTCCCCCCTAAAAACAAAAAAAATTATGCACTTGCAAGGGGTCTGCAGGAGACCAGCTGGTGGATTATGGGTGGATTTATTTCAGGCACAGAGGGCACAAGATACCATATACTCATGAACATCTTTGTGAATAGTTGGCCACCAAAAACAACGGGTAATCAGGGCTTCTGTTTGACTGGTACCGAGATGAGAAGAAAACTTTGCAGAATGAAACCAGTGGATCAGGTGGGATCAGACTGAGGATGCAACATAGGTTTCATTAGGAGGTCCATTGTCTGGATCCGGTTCACCCTGTTGAGCTTGAGAGACAAGGTCCTTAATTTCCCAGGAGAGGGAACCAATGGTGCAGCTAGACAACAGAATGAGAGCTGGCTCACATTACGTGCAATTTATTGCATATTGTGAGAAATAGGGCATCCAGCTTGATGATCCTAGAACCAGTATGATAAGGGATGGACAAGTTGAAGCAGGAGAAAAAAGGGACCAATGGGACTGTCAGGGTTTAAGCACTTGGCATATTGGAGGTCAGACAGGTTTTTATGCTCAGTCCAAATCAGAAGTGGTTATTCCAGCCAATGATGCCATTATCAAAGCAGCAACTTGATGGCTTGGATCACCCACATTGTGATTTTTCTATATAGTGGTGAGGTGTCGGGATAAAAAGGTGTCTGGATCAGAATGCTTTGAAAGAACGGCCCCTACTCCAGTATCCCATGCTTCAACTTCTACGACAAAGTGTTTGTTGGGGTATGGATGAAGTGAAGTCTGTGCTAGGGAAAATCTTTCCAATAACTCCTGGAAGGTTGTATTCACTTCCCCAGCCCTGGCAAAACTTGTCTTAGATGAAGTGAGAGCTGCAACCTGAGTGAAGGTTGGGATGAATCCCCAGTAGAAGTTTGCAAACCACAAAAACCATTGAAGTTTTTTGTTGGAATCGGGGACTGGCTGATCGAGTACAGCCTTTATCTTTCATTGATCTGACCAAACCTGCCCAGCCTCGAGTATGAATCAAAGAAAGGTTACATAGGACTTATGGAATAGTCTGTGCTGTAGTAGACATTGAATGACTAAACAGAGATAGCGACGGTGCTCTTCAAGGTTCTTGGAGTATATTTGAATGTTGTTGAGGTAGACAAAGACAATGATATTCAGACAATCGCGTAGAATGTCATTAACCAGGGCCTGTCCCTAGTGGAGATGAAGAGGGGTGGATTATTCCTGTTGCAAGGGACTTGTTTATGTATGTTTCCCTGGCCTGAAGTTCTGAGCGGGAGATGTTATATAGTCAGCTAGTGAGTAACGGAGCTCCAGGGAGTAAATAAATCAATGGTGCAATCAAGTGGCTGGTGAGGGGGTAATGACAGTCTAATTGAAAACCTGTCTCAGGTTATGATATTCTTCAGGCCCCTGAGATAGGTCGACTGGGTGTGCTTCATCTGATGTTACTGTGAGTTTGCTGGGAGGCATTGCAACCTGCAGGCTGAACAACAGACAGTTAGTGGACAAGGATTCAAGTGTAGGTCTGACCAGTTAATGTGGGGGATATGTAACCGTAACCACTGAAACCCTAACACAAGGGATGACTGTCTGGTAGGAAAAAAACTGAAAAATATTTGTTCTCCATGATTTCCAGAAATTATTAGGTCAATGGGTTTGGTTCATTCTGGGCTGCACGGTGGAACAGTTGGTAGCACTGTTGCCTTGCAGCAAGAAGTCCCAGGGTTTGATTCTGCATAGAATTTGCACATTCTCCCTGTGCATGCCTGTATTTTCTCCAGGTACTCTGGATCCTCCCACAGTCCAAAAACATGACTGTTAGGTTAATTGGCATCTCTATATTGTCCTTAAGTGTAACTGTGTATGTTTGCATGGTTATATGGTAAATGGCATGTAGTTATATAGCGCTTTTTTTCAAGTCAGGTGACTTGACCAAAGCACTTTACACAACATTCATTCACCCATTCACGCACACACTCACACACTGATGGTGGCAAGCTACATATGTCTTTGTGTGTCTCCATGTTGCTCTGCGACAGACTGTTGACCTGTCCAGGGTGTACCCCGCCTCTCGCCCATACAGTAGGCTGCCGGACATAGGCACTGGCACCCATTACAATCCTGAAGGAATAAGCAGAAGAAGATGGATGGATGGGGGGTTTCGTTCAGTGCGTTACTCTGGGAAGAGCCTTTCCATCCAGAGCTGAACAAGAAGAGGACTGACCTGGCCTCGTCTCAATCCTGCCTGAGAAACAAACTCCAGATCAATGAGGTTCTAATCACATCCAGTGTGAACTATAGTGGAGAGATTATAACAATTATTACTGTGGAGAATAGATGCAGGCAGCGAGTGCATGTGGGGGATCAAAAAAAGAGTACATTGGTCTTTTGTTTTCCCCATCACAACCAGCAGACCCTCTCTTTTGGCTGAACAGGGCATGCAGAGGTCCAAAAAAAGCACAAGGCTCTTCTGGACTCCCCAAGAACAGAGCATATTGGAGGTCTATGAAGTGATCTGTGGCTCCGCAATACAGACACTGGTTTTGCTCAAACCACAATTGTCGCTCCTCTGGGGATAAATGAGTTTGGCCTATTTGCATAGGTTCTAGTTTAGAAGGTTGATTGAAACTAGAACAGAGGTAAACTAAAGTTGCTGCTGGAGGATTACATTTAATGGCAGTCTTTTCAAGAGCAGATTTCCTTCTTGATCCAATTCTGTTGTATAGCTGGATAGCTAAAAATATTAACTTATTCAAAGTTTCTGATTCATCAAGGGGGGAAATCTCATCCTTTAAGGATGCATCTAAAGCTTGGAAAAAGGTTGCTTTTAATATGCAGGTGTCCCAGCCAGATGTAGGTGGTAAGGTTCAAAACTCAATTGAGAATTCTGGGATGGGCCTGGTTGTTTGAGGGCCTGTAAGCAACGAGAAACTCCTGTGTGATCAGTCTCAGAGAAAACTTGTTTAAACTCTCTAAAATCATTGAATGAGCAGCCAAACTGTTTACAATCTGGGAAAGGGCCTCTGTCCACAGCAAAGCCTTTCCAGTGAGAAAACCCAAAATGAACGAAATATTGGCCTGATCGTGGAAAAATTTATGTGGGGAACGATGTAAAACAAAAGAACACCAAATAAGAAAACCGCCAAAACTTATAATCTCTCAGGAAATGTTTTCAAGGTTTGGGGGAATTCACATCACTGGAAGGAAGGACTTGTTCAGAAGTGGGTATACCGGCAGCGCCCTCCGGAGGTGGAGACATGGGTGTTTTTTGTTCAGTACTCTGTAGAATCTCTGCCACCTGTTCGATCTGTTGATTAGTATTCTGATGCTGTTCTAGAAGAGCATAAAATATGGAATAACGGCTCAAGAAACTTGGTAAAAATGAGTAAACAATGGAACAGCATAGGAGAGAAGCAACATGGAACAAATCTACTGTAGGACAGAGAAACAGTAATCATCTTACATGGAAACGCATGAGACTGCAGTTTTACCACATGGGTTAGAACTCTGGCAGTGAAGTGCTGGCAGTTAGCACCTTATAAGCCACTTCCTTAACAAGCGTGGATGGAAACAACCTGTGCTCCTCCACCAACCCTCTTCCCGATGTCACCTGTAGAAAGAATGTGGGAAGTGGCCCCAGAGGATCTCTTGTTATTATGATGGCCATGGGCCAATCATAACACCTTTAAAATGCTTGTCTAGAATTTTCTTTCAAACCTCCTGAACGTTCCTTCCTCTGGTCCATTTTAATTGCATTACACACCATTTAAAAAAAGAGCACAGTTTTATTATAATTGAACTTTATTAATCTCACATTGGAGAAATTCACCTCTGCACATAACCCATCACCTTGGGAAGCAGTGGTCTGCCTCTGTGCGGCAACCGGGGAGCAGTGTGGGGTTAAGGGGTCTTGCTCAGGGATCTAGAGTGCAGGGTGTGGGGATCGATCTGATTACTTGCAACCTTCTCAGAGCACAAGCACACTGCTTTAACCACTAGGCCAACACTCCACCATACCTGCCATCCTATGTATAACCCACTGATAGAATTTATTTTTCTTTTTCGTTTTTTTTTTTTTCTTTTAGAGGCTATTTTTGTCAATGCATGTTTAATGAGTTTAATAGTTAAATCATCTGAAGAAGCATGGTTGAAAACAATGTTTAACTTTGATTTGATCATACAATTGAATTTTTATCATAATTATTATCATTGTAAGATTGAAGTTATTTGTGTGACCTTTGTGGGTTTTTCTTTTATCAAACAAGGGGTACCGTCAGGGACCAAGCAGTCCGGCAAAGGACAAAGGAGTTAAAAAAAATATCATCCATTTATTCTTCCAAAATACTAACAAACAAAATACTGAAAATTCACAAAAAAAATGGGCCAAAAGAAGATATCAACTAAGACGAATCTAACCAAGGATAACAAACCATAACTGACTTCTCAGAATGAACACCGGGGTGTTTAAGCACATGGGCTAGCCTACAAACAACAAAGAGAGGAAGGAGAAAACTTAAGACAAACAATAAATAAAGCTAGAAAACTAAATCTTCAAACTGTTGGGATCCAGAGGTTTGCCCTCCAGAGGTTTGCCCTCCAGAGGGCGACGTGGATCCCTTTCTGTGGGCTTCTGTTACTGTTGGGATCCAGGGGTTTGCCCTCCAGAGGGCGATGTGGATCCCTTGTTGTGGGCTTCTGTTTATCTGTTGGGATCCAGAGGCTTGCCCACCAGAGGGCGCTGTGGATCCTTTCCTGGGAGCTGGTGCTCAGCTCTCACAGCTGATCCCCATCAGCTCATTATTAAGCTCTCCCTATATAAGCTGGGTGAGAGCTCCACTCTGAGCCGGATTGTTGAACTGACTTAGCCACGGTTAACAAACCTGAGCCACCCTGCCTGTCTGAACCTGAACCTGTTTTTACCTGAGCCTGAACCTGAACCTAACCTGCCTTGTCCTCTCTGCCTCCAGGGCAGAACCCTGTCTGCACCAATAAACAATTGGACTTTTATCCTGCCTGTGTGTCTGTGAGTTCTGCATCTGGGCTAGTAATCCTGCCTGATCATGACACAAACAGCACCACTATTGATACCCCTCAGACATCTCCTACACAACTCCTATCACACTTCTTTCTGCCAACGCAGCAGGAGGTCTAGAACATCATCCGCAAATCTAAACCATCCACCTGCTCTTTAGATCCCCTCCCATCCTCTCTGCTCAAAACTCACCATCAATCCATTAGTCATCTCATAACCAAAAATCAGAGTCACCAGCAATCTGCTGATGGCCTCTGATTCCGGTTTCACGTCCCTCCTCATTCTTTTCGACCTCTCTGCTGCGTTTGACACAGTAGATCACCACATCCTCCTCCACCGCCTCCAGCATTTCATTGGTCTCTCTGGCACGGCCCTTTACTGGTTTCACTTCTACCTCAATGACAGTACGTGGCCCTGGGGTAGGCAAAATCCAGACCTCACACTGTCACCTGTGGGGTCCCCCAGGGCTCCGTGCTCAGCTCTACCCTGTTCACCATCTACATGCTCCCCCTTAGTTGTGTAGTCTGCAGGCATGGCGTCAACTTCCATTGCTATGCTGACGACACAACTTTACATTAAAATGACTCCCCCCAGCTCCCCCACCAACTCTGTCACCTGCCTCAGCTCCGGCCTGAAGGATATAAAGGCATGGATGAGTCAAAACTTCCTGCAGCTTAATGCCTCAAAAACAGAGGCCATCCAAACTGGTACTCCTCATCAACTTCTTTCCTTTCCTCTCACCTCTGTTTCATTCTGTGGTCGTACCATTCCCCTGTCTCCCTCTGTTACAAACCTTGGGGTCAAGCTTGACCCCCACCTCTCCTTTGACAATCATGTCACCTCTATCTGCAAAAATTCCTTCTTTCACCTCCGTAATATTTCCAAACTCTGCCCCTCCCTATCCCTCCCTGCTGCAGAGAAGCTCGTCCACGCCTTCCTCTCCTCCAGGCTGGATTACTGCAACGCTCTCCTCATCGGGATCTCTGGCAGGAGCCTTCAGAAGCTCCAGTACGTACAGAACAGCGCTGCCAGGGTCCTGATGAGGGTGAGGAAACACCAGCACATCACTCCCATCCTTCACACTTTGCAGTGGCTCCCTATTCACGCCCGTATAGAGTACAAGATTCTTCTGCACACCCATCACTGTGTGCACGGTGCGGCCCACCTATCTCACTGAACTGCTCACACCACACACCTCTTCCCGGACCCGGTCAGGCCAACAGCACCGTCTGGCCCCACCGAGGACACAGCTAAAAACAATGGGCAACAGGGCCTTTGAGGCCGCAGCTCCCCGTCTGTGGAATGCCCTCCCAGACCACCTTAGGGCCCCACAGATGGTGGATTGTTTTAAGAATGGACTGAAAACTTTCCTTTTTAGAAATGCCTACAATTGCTGATTTTAAATTTTTTTAATAGGCTACGTAAGCATTTGAATGTATTGATTTTAATGATTGTCTTTTTACTCTGTTTTTAATGTTATGGTCTTTTAACCTTGTTTAATTTTCCCCTTTTTTTAAATGTAGCACTTTGAGATTTGAAGTCAAATGTAAAGTGCGTTACAAATAACATTCATTATTATTATTTTAAGTCAAACCTACAAATAATAACTACAACACAAATATGCAGCTAAGACATTTAAACACCAAAATGTATTTTAGAACAGTAGTTGTTTGACAGATTCTCCAGAGTCAAGTCCCCCCGTGTCAGCTGCTTGTTGGATTCCTCCACTTCCTTGTGTTACACCATATTTGCTCCCCCAGCTAATTCTTTCAACCTCAGCAAGAGAAAAACAGTTAGTTATATTCAGTGATGGGACTAACGGCGTTGAAAGTTACTAACGCCGTTTCCTTGTTTTAGTAACGAGCAATCTAACTAATT
>NW_015150873.1:218885-228546 GCF_000732505.1 Cyprinodon variegatus | reverse complement strand
TAATTACTTTTTCAAAGTAACATGCCCAACACTGGTCATATTGAAATACTGTTCAGGGTGTTTACTAAATGTGTGTATCTATATTAGAAAACATCCAATAATAAATATGCTGTGTGAAACAAACATTAAAATACTGACACTGAAATAGTTGGAGGAACCGCTACAGGCATCAACAATTTTGTCCACATGTGTAAAACTAGGCACTGAATTGTATATTTTTAACATGATTATCTGGCTCATAATTGTGGGCATTCTAAACTTTCTACAACAGGAATCATTTATTGCACAAACCAATCCAACCTACTATTTCGTAGATTGGAGTTTATCTGTCCGTACAATTAGACACCAAATATCTCATTTTATATAACTGAAACGAAAAACATAAACATAAACCAGCGGTAATATATGTAGAACAGTGTTTAAAATTTGACCATTCAGTTTTGGAAACATTAAAATCTAATTTATTCGCTGAATTGTGACATTAAAAATATGTTCTTTAATATTTATATGTCTTATATGCTTTATCAACAGTATAAAATAAACTAAGAACAAACTTGTGGAAATTTGTAGATATAATACTTTCAAGTGTGACATGGACCTTCCTCTTCAAAGACAGATGAGGAAAGGTTGTTTGTAAGTAATTAATGGTGCGAGCAGTGTGAAATATATGGTGAGGTTTTTGTCATCTATTAAAAAAAAGCCAGCAGCAAGACCAGCTTTGCACAAACCCTGATCTACTCAGGGTGTAATCAAGACAAAAGAGATCATCTCAGATAAAAAAAAAAATTAAAAAAAATCAATCTTTCAAATTGCAGTCTGTCTTCATGTAAAATCCCCATAAAAATGTGAATGAGACATGGTGAGTGGCTGCGAATATTCTGATTGTCATTACCCACTGCATATTTGTCTTGCGGACGTTATTTGGAGTAGTTCACACCTGGGGATGAAAATACTTTCAAGGAAGTGTAATGCTGAGTCCTAATTAGCTCCACAGAGGGAAAGCTATGCCTTGTGAAAAGATTATGTGGTCTGACACTTTTTTTTATATAAAAGCCTAAGTCTGAATAGAAAATAGATATTCTTAACCTAAAGGATTATCTGACATTTTCAACCACCAGCTCTAATTCATATCTATAACAAAATATTTAAATATTAAAGTTCTGATAAGACCAAAAACAGTGCACAACACTCATATAAGCACTATGGGCCCATTCAGCCACAGTACACAGAAAAAAAGTCTTGATGCTGAACCAGTTGAGGTGTGTGTGCATGTTTTTAATGGTTGCCAGGTTTTATTTATTTATTTTTTTATCTAGTTTCAAATAGAGCAACTATTAAGTTCCTTTGTTGGGATGCTGTGTGTGTGAGGTGCTTATTAATTTCCTTTTTACTTTATTCCACCACTACATTTTCACCTTTCCATGGTGCATAACACTTCTATAATGTGTTCACTGCTGAGCAGTTCAAAGCCCTCTGCATCTCTACACAGAACAAAGTAAGTACAGAAAATGGATGGATGAAAAAAACACTTTGACCTCAGAAAAAGAGTTCCGGTTTTATTCAGATGAATATCACATTTCTCAAGCTGAACATTTTTCTAACAGCTGTTTAATATTCTATTTCAGTTTTGTTTTTTGTTTTTTTCAGTTTTTGGCCCAAAGCACTAACATAAGGTTATACTAAATCAGCTGCTCAGAGTAAATCTTGCATATAATGATAAAGGGGGATGTGAACGAGTGGGGAGCCGATTTTATACAGAACTGCAAAATATACTAAATAGGTTTGGGAAGTATTGTACTTCTAAGACCTTCCTTTTAAACAACTCAAATCTTTCATCCTATTGGCAAACTTATTCAGCCTTACAGCCGCACATCTTCTGAACTAAATGGCAAAAACCAATCTATACCTGCTTTGTCTTTTAAATTTTCAGTGAGCCTCTTGGTCCAGAGGTATCCCTGAGCAAGGGGAATTGCAATGCATAAGTTAGGGAGTAAATTGTGCTTGTTGTTGATTCAGAAACCCGGTTACCTTGAAATTTAATTTAACTGTTACAGTCAGTCTGATACACAACGAAAATAGTCTGCCTAAAGTCTGTGCTTCTCTTGGTCTATCTTCCTTTTTCAAATGAAGTGACCCAGAAGTATCTGAGCGATAACATGGCTGTAATGAAAGCCATGACCTTGGGAAGTGTTTGTTATCTCTTCAAAGGAATCACAATGAACTACTCGTTTAACAAAAATCAGATCGCGTCACTGTCAGTTCTTTCTCTATAATCAAATGCAGTGATTTATATTCCTATTAATAAAATTCAATAAAATATAACTAATATATAAGCTTCCCTGTAGCATTAAATATCAAAGATTATCTACACATAGCGGTAAGGCTGTGCTTGTATTGTATTCAGCAATGGCAGAAATAAAATACACCCACTATTAAAAGAAGGATTCTGGATCTGGTTTTTATCTCATTCCAAAATTATTTTAATTAGATTTTCAGTTGATATTTTCCCATGAGCTCCAAAAACCATAGACCTTAACTAGGATTAAAGATGGCTAAATTGTTTAAAACAGGGTAACAAATTATGTTGTATGATGTTGCCTCAGTCACTGTTATCAGTTGACTTATATAGTTCTAAAAAGCTTCAGCAGACAATTGGGTGAGAGGCAGGGTACACCCTGTAAATGTGGCTAGTGCATCATAGGGCTAAATAGAGACACACGTGGCAACTATGCAGACACAAACACTGAATATAATTTAGTCAATTTGGCAAACTCATATTTCTGAGATGAGGAAGGAAGTAGGAATGATTCGAGTGAACCTACACATGCATGGCGAGATCATGTAAATTCCCGCTGCTACATCCAACTAGGCCAGGACTTTCTTGCTGTAAAGCAAAACTGCTACCAGCTAGATCACATTTCAGCTCAGATTTAGAACAATAAAACTTGATTTTGCTTAGTTCTGTTTAATTCAATGAATTAAAATTAAAATATATTTTAATATTTCTGAGAAATTTGGCAACATGTGTCTACCTAGGAACATTAGTAAACACTTTACTGCGTTGAAATGTTAATCAAATACCTCAGATTAACTTTTGATTAATTGAAAATCAGTCAGTTAATTGTTAAAGATTCAAAGCACTGTTTGAAAAATGACAAACATATTTTTTTTAGAAACATCACTATCACTAAATGAAAAAAAAATTATATACTAAAATATATATATAATGGGTTAACTGCTGAACATGACACAAAAAGTTGTGCTTTAGTTATTCCATGATCCTAAAGATTGTAGAATTTTTTTACACCTTTTTTTGCTGAATAAACTGTAATTGATCTCTTTTTTTTTAAATCATCTATAAAACTACTGATTTAGTAGCAGAGGTACAGTTCGGCAGCCATTTCCATCAGTACATTAGTTAATTATATCTTCATCATCCAGCAGAGGATTCCAAAGGGCCCATAGCCAGCCCCTGCAGACATTTATTTCCAAATCCATCACAAGCTGACGCATGCAAAGCAAAGAGATTTCACAAAGAAAAGCTTACTCCAGCAGTGGTAGCCATGACTCCACAATGTGTTTGCAGTGGTGCCATTGAAAGCAAGCTTTTTGTTTGAAGACCATTTTAATCTTGTAGTGAAAATTAACTAGAGGACAAAGACTAAGAAATGAGAAGAGCTGGCCGCAAACTTGTTTTTTTTTGGCTTAAGATGAAACATGATGTTCAAAAAGACTAAATAATGAGCAGCAGAAGGCAATACAGTAGTGAATTTTCCTTGCCACTAGCATACATTATATATATGCTGCTCTAATTTTGCTCTATGTTAGTTACCAGAGTTGTACAAAGTATTTCCAAACAGTTTCTACATTTGCCATTTTACATCTATCCCATTAAAACAATCTTATGGAGCTTTTCTGATATTTCATTTTAAAGTCTAACCTGTGGTGTTTATTTCTTTACATCATTCTATCATTATATTATATATTTATGATATTTACTGCAAAATATCCAAGGCAACTTACTGCCTTCAGATGTCAAACACTTAGTAAACATAATCTGCATGTGTGTAATTAAATACCAGTACCATTTTAGCTGTTCTATGAAAGACTGACAGGTTTATTAGATAAATAATTGGAAAACAACATAATGAGAACCATCAAACATGAGAAACAGATTATGGATAGGAGAGCATTGACAGCAGAATCATGGTTTGGGGATGCACATATTGAGGAGTGATAGGGAATCTTTAATTCTTTACTATGTGGAAGACCACTAACTAGATAAAAGCCTTCAGGTGATCCAAAAGGCTGCAGCCAGAGTTCTGAAGGGGCAATGTCTTCTAGAAACTGATCTGATCGTACCTTATGTACTATCTGCTTCTTTCTGTATCTCCACCTCTGTCCTCCTTATACAACCATCGGCCTTGGCAGATGGCCACTACTGAGCCTAGTTCAGCTGGAGGTTTCATCCTGTTAAATGGAAATGTTCCTCTCCACTGTCGCTATAAGTAGGGATGGGAATCAAAAACAGGTTCCTGTTCAGAATCTGTTCTGTGTGTTCTAATTCCATGTCACTGTTTAGCAGATTCTCTTAACGATTCCAGGCAACACCAGAGCCTAGAGCTGGGCCGATACACTTACAGTACGTCACGTTTTTTATGCAAGTTACGCACATGTTATTCAGTAAGCAAGTACAACATGACCAGGCGGAATTCTAGAAAAGCAAAACAGAAGTGGTCAAAGCGATTGAAAGATTGGCTTGATTTTAAGGAAGAGAAAGATGGCAACAAGATGCTTTGCTATCATTGCAAAGCGGCAATTAGATCTGTGGGAGGAAATACATCCAACGCGCAGAAACACCTGCGCACACAAGATGGCATACATTTTAACGAATGCCGTGTTTTTGATGCTTCCGGACAGAATCTAAAGTTACGACCTGCATGAAAGTCAAACCTGGCGGTAAGTAGTTAGTTTTACAGTATATCACTGGCTGTGCTTAATGTGGTTCCTAGTAAATCATATGCCATTTCTGGAAATAAACCAATTTCCTACCTCTCTTTGGGGTTATTAAATATACTACGAAGTTGGAGTTTACGGAGCGAGAGAAAGGTGACGCTCGTTTTTTTAAATCAGGGGGAGAAGAGTTTATTTCCCCAAATTGTACAGTAATGCTTTTTCCTTAAACAAATGCCTTCTCCATTAGATTTAGATGACTGAAGCCTGGCTGGATCAGAGGCCGGCAGCTCCCGTTCACTGCCTTCTGTTTTCGCCAAGGCAGGCAGAAATAGAATGTCCCAGGCGAAGGTAGATGAATGTCACCGTGCACTTACCAAGTTCATTGTTTTACGGAATCGATAAGGAATCTAATCGTTTTACAGAATCGATAAGGGAATCGGAATCATGAATATCATATCAATTCCCAACCCTACCTATAAATAGGTTTTCTTTGAGGACTTGCTGTTGAGTCTATGAGTTGGTGCAATTGGCTGGTAAAGTGCCTTGAGATAACATTGGTTGTCAAATTATTCTATACACTCACCGGCCACTTTATTAGGTACACTTGTCCAACTGCTCGTTAACACTTAATTACTAAGCAGCCAATCACATGGCGGCAACTCAGTGCATTTAGGCACGTAGACATGGTCAAGACAATCTCCTGCAGTTCAAACCGAGCATCAGTATGGGGAAGAGAGGTGATTTGAGTGACTTTGAACGTGGCATGATTGTTGGTGCCAGAAGGGCTGGTCTTAGTATTTCATAAACTGCTGATCTACTGTGATTTTCACGCGCAACCATCTCTAGGGTTTACAGAGAATGGTCCGAAAAAGAAAAAACATCCAGTGAGCGGCAGTTCTGTGGGCGGAAATGCCTTGTTGATGCCAGAGGTCAGAGGAGAATGGCCAGACTGGTTCGAGCTGATAGAAGGGCAACAGTGACTCAAATAACCACCCGTTACAACCAAGGTGGGCAGAAGAGCATCTCTGAACGCACAGTACGTCGAACTTTGAGGCAGATGGGCTACAGCAGCAGAAGACCACACCGGGTGCCACTCCTTTCATCTAAGAACAGGAAACTGAGGCTACAATTTGCACAAGCTCATCGAAATTGGACAATAGAAGATTGGAAAAACGTTGCCTGGTCTGATGAGTCTCGATTTCTGCTGCGACATTCGGATGGTAGGGTCAGAATTTGGCGTCTACAACATGAAAGCATGGATCCATCCTGCCTTGTATCAACGGTTCAGGCTGGTGGTGGTGCTGTCATGGTGTGGGGAATATTTTCTTGGCACTCTTTGGGCCCCTTGGTACCAATTGAGCATCGTTGCAACGCCACAGCCTACCTGAGTATTGTTGCTGACCATGTCCATCCCTTTATGACCACAATGTTCCCAACTTCTGATGGCTACTTTCAGCAGGATAATGCGCCATGTCATAAAGCTGGAATCATCTCAGACTGGTTTCTTGAACATGACAATGAGTTCACTGTACTCAAATGGCCTCCACAGTCACCAGATCTCAATCCAATAGAGCATCTTTGGGATGTGGTGGAACGGGAGATTCGCATCATGGATGTGCAGCCGACAAATCTGCGGCAACTGTGTGATGCCATCATGTCAATATGGACCAAACTCCCTGAGAAATGCTTCCAGCACCTTGTTGAATCTATGCCACGAAGAATTGAGGCAGTTCTGAAGGCAAAAGGGGGTCCAACCCGTTACTAGCGTGGGGTACCTAATAAAGTGGCCGGTGAGTGTATAAATACATTTAATTGAATTGAATCAGGGTTGATGGGAAAATTATTTTAGTTTAATACAGAGAAACCCTGGAATAAAAACCATTCACTGTTGTTGAATAATAAAAAAAAAATTATAATTTTGAAGATAGAGTAGCCATCCTTTTTTAAATCATGGCTACACTGTTTCTTGAAAATTCCCAAAACATTCAAGTTTGTAACAGTAACATAAAAGGTTTTAAAGCAAACTTTTGCTAGGTTCTGTATGTTAAAGACAAAATGATACAAGAACCATAAAAGAGTCACTTTAGAAAATGGAAGTTAGGTTAATTAGGGAGTATAGGGGAGTTTATGACTGGAATTACTGACAGCATGAAGCATCTGCTACTACGGACAGCTGAGAGTACAATTTTTGACTTATGGTATGATAAACATAAAGAGATTACAGTTGCACAAGGTAACCAAAGGCAGCTGTAAAGCCATAAGAGGAAAGGTTATGAGGTTATTCCCATGTGACCAGCCTGCTGCAGGTAACAGATTTGACAACATGAACATTGTGTGCTGTCTCCAAGGAAGCATTTAATTTACAAGTGATTGCAATAATTGGATGCACACTGCTCTGAACATATGAACACATGGACCATGTTTTCTTTCCTCCAATTGTATTATCACATGTGAGCATCCCCTTGACAACAGACTGTGCTGTGATCTTGGCTCTGTTAGAAACATTTTACACTCTGGAACAGATCATTTAAGGACAGATCATAGGGAGAGACGGTCGAGGATTTCTGGAAATGACACTGCATGAGTTAATTAAATCAAACCAGTCAAAATGTCAGAAGTCTGAAAAAAACAGAAATTTACTCAGACTCCAATCTCCTGGAAACTCATAACCTTTCAGAGCTTTCATTTTCAACTGATGCAAAATGTCTGACAAGCCTTCTCTTATTTTGTTTGTCAAAATTCTCCCAAAACAAAGTTAATGCTACCTGAAGTTTTATTGCAAGGTAAATCCATCAGCATTCTTGCATTGCCTCCAAAGCACATATCTATTTTGCACCCTGCTGAACACTGAATAAATGGCAATGAAAAAAACATAGTATTGTGTGTGGCATTATGCCAGCTGAGGAAGTGCAAATACAATTCCACCCTCACAGAGGACAGCTGCATGTCTTACTACTGTAAAGCTGTTTTTGTATGTGTCTTGGAAATAAAGGGATAAATCACTAGGCATTGCATGCCCCTGCTCAAGTTTATCCCCATAATAATGCCAGAGACCAGGATTACACTGCACTAGTCTTAAGGGAAAAAAAAAACTATTAGAAAAGCTAAGGGAATATAAGAACATTTAAGAGAATATTTTCAACAAGACATAGTAAGAAAAATTACAGTTTCAAAAGTAAAAAAAAAAACATGTTCTGAATAAGTCTTTTCTACAAACTAAACAACAAAGATTCCTTCAAAGCATCATTAAAATGTTTGCTGATTGCTGTTATGCTTATTGCTTTGCTACACATTGCAATTGGAAATCAATATAAAGCCCATTGTTGTGTTTTAAACCAGCTGCAGTGACGTGCAGAAAAGAACAGCAGTGACTGCAAATTACCTGAGTTGCAGTACCTGTGGTGTTTGAAAATGTAGGGCTGGTGGTTGGAGAAAGCCATTAAACAACAAAGAAACCCACTAAGCCTCTATAAAGGGAGAAGAGGATTCAGTTTTTTTTTGTTTTGTTGCTGGCTAAGTTTTCACATGAGGTTTTGAACACAAAGGTCACTGTAACTGCTAACTGTAACTGTGTTTAAATGACATATAGATACAATTTGGGATTTACCCATACTAACCATATTAATTTAAAATCAACTTATGCTTTAAATTGTTTGTGATATATAAATAGTTGCTATAAAAGAATTTGATTACTTTTAAGAGACAGCATATGCTTTTGCAACCATTTCTGGCTTGATATTTGGCAGCTCTGTTTGGCTGAGTTTGAAGGGTTCTGTTAGGTTCTCTGTGGTTTTGCCATTTTTCTGGTGTGAGTGAGCTTCCTGTTACAGAGAGGATCTTTGCTGGTAGCTGGGTCGACCCGTGTTGCTGCACACCTGAGAACATCTCAATCAAGATAACTAATGTATATCAAACAAAGAGGCGAAGGATCATCTTTCTTCGCTGAATGGTTACCCCTGATGGTATTCTAGCCAATATCTTTTGTCATCTTGTGAATCTCTTTTAATGTTGGCTCTGTTATTTATCCAGACAACTAGTGAACCTCAGTTAATCTCTGATCTTCATGGAAAAATGCTTTCCTGTGTGCAGCAGTTCTGTCTTCATCACCTGCTGCCCGCTCTCCAGCGCAATGTCGCTTGCAAGTACCAATGATCTTGGATCTTACTCACATTCTACTGGACCCTTGGGGTACAGTCTGCAAAGTCCTCTGAATCTAATAAGAATCTCTCTAGTAAGGAAATCAATCAGTCATCAGTTGCCATCATCCAACTCCTCACTGATCAGTCTGCTTTCTCCGCTCAGACCAACCAGAAAGTTCAACTGACTTCCTGCAGTTCTCTGCTTCCAGATTTGTGTCTGCTTTTGTAAATAAAACATTGCATTTTGTTCAAAAAACCTACAAACCAACATGAAAGGTTAATCTACGTTAACTGGTTTTCTGGCACATACCTTTTTTCTTTGGATCAGTTGAGGATAAGCGAATTAAAATAATTAACTAAAAATAAAAAATATGATGGACGACTTCATACACACTCCGCTTTGTTTAAAAAAAAATATAAATATAAAGAATATAACCGCGGATGTCTGGGGGTCAGTGATTCGCCTACATGTCATGAATGCTGGAGTACCATAAGTAATACATTATGAACAGTTTAGTTTGTGCCTTCAAACCGTTGCCCATAGGAAGACGTTACTTGGATATTAC
>NW_015150873.1:214803-216741 GCF_000732505.1 Cyprinodon variegatus | reverse complement strand
AATTTTGTTTTCTGGGTTTAGTATTTTCAAAACTGTAAACATTTGGCATCAGTATTCTCCCAAAAGTCCACATGCCTAATAAACACAAGCAACTGTGCTTCATACAGATGCTCATTAACTCTTTTTCTTGTGCATTTTTATGTAATATGTGCAAATACAATACCATGGAGCCCTAATATACCCCCACCCCCCACTAAAGTTTTTGTTCCTTCTCTGTGCATGTGTGGTTTGATATTATCTCCACACACTCAGCCTCCCTCCTCCTCGTGTGTGGACCTGTGTGAGCTCATGTCAACTTTTGTCACTTTAAAGGCTTTACCCACTGGACATAGCAACCCGCCTGCGACTGGCTTGATTCCAAGATGGTGGCACAGGTAACAGCTGCAAGTACATACCAAAATTTACATCTGTCAAAGTGATCTGGCACAGCTGTGCTCTGGGAACAACCACATCCTAATGTAGCATCCTGGGGTTACATTATAGAACAGTACAGTATGGTACAGTAGGTCCAGGAATACTGAACGCTGTCCTATCTGCGTACAGAAAGAAGTGGTGGAGTCTGTGCACACCTTTAAGGCCTAAGGCATTTACATTTCATCTCACCCCCCTGGACTGAGAACAACTCCCACCTGGTAAAGAAGGCCTAAACATGGATCTCCGTTCTCAGAAAACTTTGGTGCTATACCAAATGCCCTTGCCTGTATTGGCTACTGTTATTTTCTAAATGGACTTACTGGAAAAAAGTCCAGTTTTGTTCTCGACTTTTGTGTGCTTGTTTATCGTCGAGAAGTAACTAGTAACTAAAACTAGCAGCTTTTTTAAAGTTAACTTCCCCAATCCTGATGACAATAAATAAACACTGATTCTTGAATATGTGATTATTGAATAATGATTCCATAATTTGGGTGAACTTTTCCTTTGAGCTGTTGTGACAGTCCCACAGCTTTTCTGGTTAGCTACACAGCTACACTTTCCTGTGCATGAACTACAACTGGTACTGACATCCACAATCTAACAGTTTGAGGTCCGTTTCCAGTCCAGGGTCATGCACGGTAGATCACTCAGGGAAAGAGATGTCCAAAATCCAGCTGGCTTAATCAGGATCAGAGTTAGGTATGGTTCAGCAACATTCGGAAAAACTCAACTAACTCAAAGGTAATATCTGGGCAAAGCAGTGGTCAGGGACAGTCAGGTTCATGGAACAGGAGAATACTTGGCTCATGAATCAGGGCTTGATAACTGTGAAAAGGCAGATATCTCGCACAGAGCAGGTGAAGACAGGGATTTAAATAGGAAGCAGCCCAGGTGTGAACAATCAGTGATCAACAGAAGAGGGAGAGTGAGCACATACAGGGCAAGACTAAAATCATGACAGTTTAGTATTGATTGAGAATAGAGTAGGAATTATAACCGCAGCTCACTGAATTAGAAATGCTTAGTTTATTTACTAAACTGCAGTTTAGCACTGCAAATAATTCAGCAAAGTATTGCATTAAAATCAATTTTCCTTTTAATGACAGTAACTATTTCAAATATATCTGAATGGACAAATATGTGGCTGTTGGTAAAATTGAATTATCCTTTCAAAACACTGTAAAAACTGTTTATTAGTTTAGAATAAACTTTTCATGCCTTTTTTTTATGAAAACAGTAAACTTTGGTTCAATTAGTGATGAATAGAGACTGCTTTCCCTAAATGAGAATTTACTGTAAAACACAGACTAAAGACATAATTTCCGTTCTTTTTAAGATTTTTGATTAGATAAAAAATCATATTTAACTATGTAAATAAATTGATTGGGAAAAAAGTCAAGTGAACATTTTGCAAAATGATAATATATAATCACTAATGAGGCTTATAAAATCTTCATAGACACTGAAAAAATATAGATAATTTCAGATCTCACAAACAATGGAATAACAAGGTTGTTAGGAACT